>NC_030988.1:2505393-2594333 GCF_000149955.1 Fusarium oxysporum f. sp. lycopersici 4287 | reverse complement strand
CGCTAGAGAGATCATAAGATAAGTCGAGTTCCATCTCGTATCGTTATACATTACGAGCTCTAGCTCTGACGTCGACTCACTCGTCTAGAGGTATTCTTGTCCTTCGTCGTTCTCGCGTGAGATCCTTTTGAAGAGCTCACAACTCTGAGGGGAAGATCTGAAGAATTTGGTATCATGGTAGAGAGACACCACCGCCCCTTTCTTTCTCCAGTGTCGTAGGTCATCCTCGCTGCGGCCGAGAGGAGGGAATACATCCGATTCGGCGTCGTAAGTCTCGGGAGTTTCGCCCGTAACCGGCAGCTTCCTGCTCGATTTAGGGATTGCGAGACGGATATCCATCCGCGAAAGTCCAGGCAAGGCCCCTTGTCAGATCGTGGCTCGAGACAATGCGATGATGGATCAGGCAAGCCATCAGGATCATTAGGAATCGATGACATGGGAAAGGATCACCGACACTATTTAAGACTGTCCATCATGACTGCCTGGCAGAAACTAAACGAGTACTACACCAAGCTTGGAGACTCACCGTTGTTCGCTGCATCCATCATCCTCCACCCATCACTCGGCATGAACTATCTGGAGGTGAACTGGGCGTCGGAAGAGCAGCTTGTGTGGGTGAGGGATGCCAAAATTGGACTGTCTGACTACTTGGACCGTTGGTACCACTGCAACCGGCCGGTGGATGAGCAGCAGAAGATGATCATGGACACATCGACATCCTTAAGCGTACCAAGGACGACAACTGAAGTTAGCGTGTTCAAGCAATGGATTAAAAGCAGGACAGCGAAGACCACGGTGATGGGAAGCGAGCTTGAGCGGTATCTGCGGCTAGAGCCGCAAGAGACTGAGGATCCAATCGAGTGGGGGATGGTTCACCAGGGACAATTCCCGATGATCGGCCAATTGGTTCTCGATATACTCGCGATACCGGCGATGGCGACTGATTGCGAGAGGTCGTTCAGCCTAGCCAAGCTAACGCTGACGACGCAAAGGCTTTCGATGACGACGGAAACGCTGGAGAAGTTACAATGCCTTAGGAACTGGGTCAGACATGGGGCGGTGAAGCTAGGGGCGACAATAGTTCGGGGGGAGGAGGTCCAATGGGAGATTGGAGATGTTAGCATGGAAGCATAGAGAGTCAGATTTGAAATATTTGAAATATTTGAATAAATATTTCAAACAACAAATCCAGTCTTGAGAGTTATCAAATATCTCAAATATGACCTCGGATTTGATTTGTTTGATTTGAGGGCAGCGCTGAACAACGTGTCGCTGATGCGGACTATGCTCCGAGCCATGCTTCACGAGACGTCGACTCAGCTAATGGACGAGCAGAAGAAGATGCTCGAGAGACTCTGGGACGCGTTGATGGGCAATCAGCGGATGACAACACAGATGATGGGTGAGCAGCTAGAGATGGTTCGACAGCTTCAGCAGGAAGTTCAGGCGGTCAAGACGCAGGCGGTCGAGGAGTCGAGGAACGTAGATGAGCTCAGGCGCCTGCATGAGCAGTCTACCAGGCAGCTGAGGGTGATGCGAGAGCAAACGAGCGAACAGATTAGAACAACGCGTGAGCAAACAACCGAGCAATTGAAGATCATTCGGGAACAAACAGCGCGGAACTTTGAGCAGATGCGATTGCAAGTCATGAAAGAAGTAGGCATAGTACAAGGTCAAGCGGCAGAAGAGATAAGGCAAGCGAAGGAGGAACTGAAGCAGGCAAGAGAGGAGATGCAGCAGGCGAAAGAGGAGATCAGCCAAATGAAAGAACAGCTGAAAACGATAGCCGGCAGCATTTCGAGCGGTGCTCAGACGAGCCCGCAGCCATCGTATGCGGACGTAGCCCGTACCCCACCCACAAGCCAGCCAAGTAACGTCCGCACTCTTTCGTCCATGCGCACTACCCCATCCTCATTCACGGACACCTTGTTCTGTACTATTGACCAGGGTTCAAATCCACGACACTCCACGACACATTTGTGAATATGGCGTGGATATGGATGCTGACTAATAATTTCGATGTGGAATGGGTGGAAATGGATCCATTATGGAAATGGATCCATATTGTGGAATTCGTGGAATGGAAACCTACTTCGTCCAACAATGGTAATTAATGGGTCCCGCCCGCCCTCGGTGACGTCAATGTTTTTGTCATTGGTCCATTAAAATCCGCCGTTGCTTGACGCAAAGGCAACACACCCACCGACGTTCCTGTTTCTTGTTATGCTGGATATTCGTAGCCGAACCGATATACCTATAGACGCGCCTTGCCGTCTCTCTCCGTCAAGATCCAGCTTTTGTAGAGCTGAAAGAGCCGTTGATTGTCCTCTTCTGTTCGTTCTGGAACGGATGTGGTTGACTTGGTAGGATGGGGAGTGGCCATTTCGATTTGGGGTAGTAACGCGAGTAACAGTGAAGCCCCCAGAATGGACTCATTGTGTACGGAGGAAAATGGGGTGGCAAATCGATGTTGTGTTGTTGTGGGTGATAGAAAGTACTTAGGATATGCGGGATTTCACAAGGAAATCAAGGTATTTTCGAACCCCACCTAAAATATTCCACGATTTCCACATGTGGAACATGTGGAAGGGGCTTCGTGGCGTGGATATGGGAAATGCTGAAGCCCACGTGGAATGGAATGGAATGGATATGGATCCACATTATGGATCCATATGTGGATTTCGTGGTATGGATTTGAACCCTGCTATTGACACATCACGGGTCAGCGAGGAGGACAGAGGTAAGGCGCAAGTAGGAGAAGTGCGTCAAGCTATCGAAGAAAAGGTGCGGGCGAGGGAAGGCGGCCAACCGAACTGGCGATGCGCAGCCGTGGTGAAGGATGTAAGGAACGAAGATCGCATCAAGGTAGTGTGCCGAGACGAGGCGGAGCTGCAGCTTGTCAGGGAGGCGGCAGAGAGGACGATGGTGAAGGGCGTGAGGGTTCTCAGAAACCAGCTATACCCGGTCAAGGTCGACGGTGCAAACAGGACGGCGGTTCTAGATTCATCTGGCAATATTCTGCCTGGTGCAGCCGAAGCTCTAGGAAAAGAGAATGTAGTGACGATAGCCAAGATGCACTGGCTCAGCAATAAGGAGAACGGGAAGATGTACGGCTCGATGGTGATCTATGTCACCAAGGCGAGCGATGCGCGACGACTTCTTGACGAGAGATACTTCCACCTCGCCGGAGAGTCGGCCAGCACTAATGTCTTTGAGCGACGCCAAGGCCCCGACCAATGCTACAACTGCTGGGAGACTGGCCATAAAGCCTTTGCCTGCAGTAAAACACAACGATGCGGCAAGTGTGCGGAGACGGGACATCGCCATCGAGACTGCCAAGCGGTCGAACCAAAGTGTGTTCCATGCGGAGGACCACACGAGTCGTTCAGTCAAAACTGTCGGGTGCGACAACTACACATCACTGATGGGCACTGACCTGCGAATCTTCCAGCTCAACGTGCACAAGAAGGATGTGGTGCAGCTGAGCATGATGAACGACAGAGACTTGCAGGACTATGCGGTGCTGGCAGTCGCTGAGCCGTACGCCTTGAATATTGAAGGATCGGTGGTGACGACACCAAACAGTCACAGGAACTGGATCAAGTATATACCTACAAAGAGACACGACATGCAGTGGCCGATACGCAGCATGCTCTGGATACGGAGCGACCTAGAGGCGGAACAAGTGCCGATACCATCGGCTGACCTCACGGGGGCGATACTTCGGTGGCCCGACCGGGAGGTCTTGGTGGTATCGGTATACGTGGCAGGGAAAGATGAGGAGGCCCTACGTACTGCCATGAGGCAACTACATGCGATCATCGGGAGCTTCCGTAACAGCACGGGAAAGAGGACGGACGTCATCCTAGCCGGCGACTTTAACCGGCACGATCAGCTCTGGGGAGGCGACGATGTGACGGGTAGGAGACAAGGTGAGGCGGGGCCGATCATCGACCTCATGGATGAGCATGGTCTACTCAGTCTTCTCCCACGAGGAACGAAGACGTGGGAAGGACCGGGTGGTGAGAGCACGATCGACTTGACGCTCGCATCAGCCGAGCTGGCAGACGAGATGGTACACTGCGGCATCTATCCGACCGAGCATGGATCAGATCACAGGGCTATCCAGGCAGAGTTTGATCTCGCGATGCCCGAGAGAACAGCGGAACCAAGGTTGTTGTTCAAAAATGCACCGTGGAACGCAATCAGGGAAAGGGTGAAGGAAAAGCTCTCACCACTTCCGTGGGATGGTGATGTCCAGTCACAGACAGGTTGATGGATGTGGTCCTCGATGCGATCCACGATCTAGTCCCACGTGCGAAGCCATCACCGTACGCAAAGAGATGGTGGACAACAGATCTCACCAAGCTTCGTAGGACGTACACGTTCTGGAGGAACCTGGCAAGGGCCCGGCGTCGGGCCGGTCAACGGATTGACAGCCTGGAAGATCGAGCCAAAGAAACGGGTAAAGAGTACCATGATGCTATGAAAAGACAGAAGAAGACGCACTGGGACGACTTTCTCGCCGATGGGACCAACATCTGGCAAGCCGCCAAGTACCTCAAACCCGGACATGATGCGAACGGTGATAAGGTGCCTCCCGCTGAAGAGAACTGATGGAACAACGACGCAGGACAAAGTCGAACAGGCGGAGGAACTGCTCAACGTCTTCTTCCCGCCGCTGCCAACAGACATAGAAGAAGAAGGCCCGCGACCACGGCGCAGAGAAGTGGCCATGCCGAACCTCACGATGGAGGAGGTGGAGGAGAAGGTGATGGAAGCCAAGGCGTGGAAGGCGCCCGGTCAAGACGGACTGCCAGCCATGGTATGGAAGCAGCTGTGGCCGGTGGTGAAGGAACGGGTCCTGCATCTGTTTCGGACATCACTGGATACAGGGCGATTGCCTAGCCAGTGGAGGACGGCCAAAATCATCCCACTCAAGAAACCGAACAAAGGCGACTATAAGATAGCCAAGGCATGGAGACCGATCTCGCTTCTATCGACGCTGGGCAAGATCCTGGAAACAGTAGTGGCGGACCGTATATCGCACGCCGCCGAGACGTACGGACTCTTACCCACCAATCACTTTGGTGCGAGAAAGAGGCGATCGGCAGAGCAGGCTCTACTGCTCTTCCAGGAACAGGTCTACAAAGCATGGCGCAATCGCAAAGTGGTCAGTCTCGTTAGCTTCGACGTCAAAGGAGCTTACAACGGCGTGTTCAAGGACAGGTTGCTGCAGAGACTCGAGGCGCGTGGTATACCCAAGGGGCTGATCAGGTGGATCGATGCCTTCTGCTCATACCGCACGGCTACCATCACGGTGAATGGCTACACATCAGCGCTACGGGAACTGCCACAAGCTGGCCTCCCACAAGGGTCACCACTATCGCCGATACTGTTCCTGTTCTTCAATGCAGACTTAGTGCAGAGCAGGATAGACTCGAACGGAGGCTCGATTGCGTTTGTCGACGACTACTCAGCCTGGGTCACAGGTCCGACGGCCGAAGACAACAGAGAGGGCATTCAGGCCATCATCGACCGTGCACTGGACTGGGAAAGACGCAGCGGAGCGACATTTGAGTGCGACAAGACGACCATCGTGCACTTTACCCGCGTCATCGACCGTACCAGCCGCATACCGTTCACGATCAAGGGAGATGTGATCAAGCCGAAGCGGAAGGCCAAAATTCTGGGCGTCATCATGGATGCAGGACTAAGATTCAAGAAACACATGGCTGAAGCGGCCACCAGAGGTCTCACGGCGGCCATGTGCCTGAGAAGTCTGAGGATGCTATCTCCACGCACGGCTAGGCAGCTGTTTACGGCGACCGTCGCTCCGGCGATGGACTACGCTTCGGTCGTGTGGTCGCATGCACGAAACGAAAGAGCACTGAGCTGGTTCAACAGGGCTCAGAAGATAGGAGCACGAGCCATCACGGGTGCTTTCCGGACAGTCGCGACAGCAGTGATGGAGGCAGAAGCCAACATACAGACGGTATGCGAGCGACATGCTCAAGCAGGCATGCGGATGTACATCAACATCAAGACGGTGCCAAAGACGCACCCGCTAGCAGCCCTCAAGGTGTCGGCGAGTCGAAGATACATGTCACCGTTGAAGAAGCTGGCGCTTGCGTATGAAGGCAGCGGAACGGAGCGGATGGAAACGATTGAGGCCTATGCGGTACCACCGTGGTACAACCGGGTGCCGCTTGTACGCGAGGCCGATCGTGAAGCGGCAAAAATAGCTGCAAAGAACGTCAACGACATTGCCATCGCGACCAGTGCTTCCGACAGGGGAGGTCTAGTGGGTATGGGCGGCATCGTGGCCCAAAGATCGCCTGGTCAAACAGACAGGATGGTGGCCAGGTACTCGGCCACGCTCGGGTCACGAGACGATCAGAACCCGTACACCGCCGAACTGGAGGCGATAGCGATGGCATTGCGATGCATGCCGGATGGTCTACAATGTCGAGAGCTTACGGTGCTGTCAAGTAGCCAGTCGTCACTCAAGGCGATTGCCCGACCGCAACAGCAATCAGGCCAGACCTCCATACGTCAGATCTACGAGCACATCGAGCGACTGAGAAAGGGAAACAATAGAGTCAAGATGATCTGGGTACCATCCAGAGACGATGACCTCAGCATGAGTCGTGAAGCAAAGAGACAAGCCAAGAAGGCTACCAGAGCGGGATGCACGCCGCAATCGCTACCGTACCAGGCCCGCTCCACGCGGCTCAGGCTGGCAGTGTCGCAGCTGCATCAGCAACGGAAACTACCCAACAATGTAGGCAACTACTCCAAACGGATAGATCGGGCCCTACCAGGCAAACATACGCAAACACTATACGACATTTGCAAGAGACGAGAAGCCGGAGTGCTCTCGCAGCTCCGCACGGGAATGGCAAAGATCAACAGCTACCTCAACAAGATCGGGGCCGCAGAGTCGGACAGGTGTGAATGTGGATGTGTACCAGAGACAATGGAGCATTTTCTGTTCCGATGCACAAGATGGGAAGCAGAGCGTGAAGCCATGCGTCGAGTAGGACAAAACATGATGGGCAACCTTTCCTTCTTTCTAGGTGGAAAGTCGGCGTTAGACGGAGCAAAGTGGAGACCTAACCTGGAGGCGGTGCGAGCGACAGTCAAATTTGCGATGGCGACAGGAAGATTGAGCCAGGAAGGAGTTTGAGAAGGAGAAAACTAATGACCACTAATATTAACATCACAGCTGATTACTAACAACAAACAGCCTCAAGTTGACAGACCATGCTTCAGCTGCTGAAGATAGGATGCTGAACACTTGGAGAAGTTGGCCTTCAAGCAGGCCTGTCGCAGGGACAAGCGAGGCTGGGGAAAGTGGCAGGATGTAAGGACTGGTGAGGTTGAGGTTGTAAGGGGTAAAATGGGGGGAATAACAGTGTAACGAGATACAACGTTGTGGGCCCTATGAGGCGTATCCTCCCGGGCGGAATAAATTCATTCATTCATTCATTCCTCTCTGAGGATGGGGAGGGACTACGGTTCCATAATACATATACAATTAGGGGCATCAAGGCGCCCGCGATCCGTTCAACATAATATAATAAAAATAATCGTATTCTTAAAATCTTACTAAAATATAAGAGATAAGGGAAATAAAAAAGAAATAGGTTCAGGATTAAATATCTTATAAAAGCGAATTTATAAATACCTTCTTCTATATAGGAAACGTAACGCTTGATCGAGCGTCACTCTATCGCAACATACCATGACATGCCGCGACAGCAATATTGACTCAAATAGAATAAAACTTCGCTTCTAATGCTCTTTAGACCAGCGAAGTATAGATTAGAATTCAACTTGGCCAAAAAATTGGTGGCGGCCTTGAAGACCTAAGTCGCATTTGCCTACTGGAGTGTCAACCCCTGTAAAGTGGGACAGATTAAATTAATTGTGCAACAATTGATTTTGGAATGTAGGACTAGGGGAGGTACGTTGAGCCCTTGTGTTTGTAATGCCGACAATGGCATTGTTAAGAATGCAATCACTAAATGACCGATAATATAGCAAGGCAATATACCCAGCCAGCCAGCCAGTGTAACTTAGCTTCACGTCATCACCGAGTGAGTCCCTTCCTGAAGTCAAGGTTCGGCTTTAGTGAAGCGATGATGAGCGCTGACTGTTGGTTGACACCGAAAGCGCTGATTGATCGGACGGTCGACTTGGGCAAGACGACGACGGGTTGGGAGACGATGCCGATGGCGATCAGGGCGATGAGACTGATTGAAGTGAATGGTGCTGGGGGTGAAGCGATGAGTCGCTCATCTTGGGGTCCGTCAGCGACGGCTGAAGCGACGCGTGTGCAATGGCTGTTACGTCTTTGACACGGTCGATGGTGTCCCTCAATTGGCGGTCAAAGTCAGGCACCGCTGTCGTGGGGATCAAGAGCCTCGACAAACTTGTCCTACAGCCTGAGGTGAATGATGAGTTCAGAAACGACGGCAACGGGGCTCACCCGTTCGCCAGCCGCGTCATAATCTCCTTGACAACAACATTCTTAATCACCTCAAGCGACTCTTCACGAACCTGCCCCTCTTGGACAAAATCAACGACCCCCTCAAGCCTGTCCATGTCTTCACGCAATTCTGAGAACGAGCAGTCATACGTATCGGCAAACTCCTCATTCTTCGAATCAAGCGCCGCAAAACGATGTTCCAGCGCGTCGTATCGCTCTTGGAGCTTATCCATGCCTTCGACCAGTTCCTTGTTTTGCTGTTTCAGCTTCTCGTTCTCGGTCTCCAAGGCTTCGACTCGGCTTTGCACTTCCTTCATAGCTCGGAGTTCGGCCTAGAGAAGGGTGATATCGTCGCGTTCGGTTTCGGTATCTTGGCGTGGACGCTTTTTGCTGGGAAATTCGATCGGGGGAGGCGGAGGCGGTGGGCGGGATGTGGTTTCATCGTATGATGGTGGTGCGGCTGTGTCGCCTGAGGGCTCGATGAGTTTGCCTCCAATGCCGCCGTACAAACTGGCGATGTGGTATCGGGTGCTGCAGGACTTGAAGAGACCTTGACTGGCCGCATCGCTGATGTGTTGTAGCTTGGGGGGCGCGTCGCGAGCTTCGATGTAAATGGAGAGGGCGGTGGCCTTGGATAGATCACGAATAGCGTCGAGGACTACTCCGGAGGATTTTTTAGATGCAGATAACGGCTCGACAGCAGCGGTGTGGACAATGATGGTAGGAGGACACCAACGTAAAGTCGAGACTAAGAGTGGTAGACTTGAACGCCTCCCCTATTGTTGTGGGAACAGTCGGGTTCTTAACAACCTCAAGAGAAACGATAGACGAAGCACAAACTCGAACCATGGCCTTCGTAACAATATCCAACCCCTTGAGCTTAACAGGCACACCCAGCTCAAAAAAAGCAGCCTCCCCATTAAACCTCGTATTAAAGGTAACAGCGCTCGATCTCGGATCCGGCTTCGTCAAGAATTGCATCGTATCATCCTCCCGCCACCTCACGACAGCTTTCGTAGTATGATGTAAATCGAGCGACGGTTCTTTCAGGCACGTTGAAGACGACATTTCTACGATTAGTACGTCCACCAGAGGGAACTTACCGGACCAAGCCCGTGTCCAAAAGGAGGAACAGCTTCGACGACAGGCGATCCGCAAAGCCTCCAGCGAACTGCGAGAACCAGGCAGATCCCTTCTACAGTCCCCGGTTGTTCCAGCAAAGGAGGCTTGACGCGCTCGTTTGATGGGTGCAAGTCGGAATTTTATGACGGTCTGTAGCGCGAGTTACTGCCTCTTTTTGGACGCGGGTGCTTTTTTGAAGAATGAGTTGATGGGAGGAGGATGTTGTGAGGATGGAGGAAGACATCGTGAAGAGTTGAAGAACTAGCGTCGTGTTGGGTGCGGAGATAGAAGGGAAGGGAATTAAGATGGCTGGTGCCGAGAGACACAATTTCGAAGGAAGAATTGTTTGTCCGTATACCGGGTATGACCTCGAGAGTGGATCGCCCTGGGGTGTCAGAAATGCTGGTCGCCATTCACATGAATTCTTTTGTCACCTATTTGCATCAATCTCTCAAGCTTTTTGCCGCTGCCGGCATCTCTGGGTGCGTTGCGCTTGCAGGCGACGTCGACGCAGCGCAAGGGGGTCATGTTCGTCCACGAATCGGAACTCCATTGTTGCTTTGTGTTGCTAGTGAAATTTGCTGATTTCACATGACACGTTGAGATTTTTGGGCCGTGAGAACGGGCTAACCTGATAAGGAAAATGTAACGCTCTTACCAAAGGCTTTCTAGTCCAAAATAGGGAAATGTAACGCTCAACGGCCTTCTATTCATTCTCCGACCGCCCTTAAGGTCGTTCATTCCAACCCTCGTAATACAACAGCAAGGCAGATTTGAGACTAAAAAATGTATTTTCAAGTTATTCAGGCATACAGGAACCCAATTAAGCTATACGAGACCAGAAGTTCGTGCTGTGGTCTGGAAATTCTAAATGCTGATTCCCCCCTGGAATCACGGTATATAGATTTCTTGAGTAGAGCACAGGAAATTGGACGCGTCTGAGGTACGATGATCCCAGGAGCAACCCACCAGAGATCGTCATGCAAAGAGATGATTGGTATGAGGCCAAGCCACCGGGAATCTCACTAGATAACCGCCAGTATAGAGCAATGGGCCTGCCTTCAGGATATCTAAAAGCAAGCTACAGCTGGTGTCTTGATCAAGGACGGGAGCAACTGAATTCAATTCAACGTAAGTCAACCCACATCAACATTTTGTCGAAGAGCCATTAGGATATGTAGATTAGGCCAGGGGGTGAGCTAAAATACACATATTCTATTGGCTCCTTGACAAAATGTTGATGTGAATTGCCTTACGTTGAATTGAATTCAGTTGCTCCCATCCTTGCCAAAAAGGAGCACGCAAAAACTGATTCAAGAACACGTTATGGTATCAAGTCAAATACAAGAAAGATCATTATCGATGGTTGTTCATCTCCTATGCTTGTGTTATCTACATATACACACGCCATCTATCACCATCTAGTCCTTCACTCGTGACTTCTTTCGAGGTCGTCCAGGCCCACGCATGCTCTTGCGCTTCTCTGAAGCACCCTTAGCCAACTGCTTAGTCTCAAACTTGTCCAACATATCGGGCGTAATCGTGCGCAGCTTGGACTCGTGCTCCCAAGTCGATTCGGCTGGACGGTAGCCAACCCACTGTACTTGATACATGTGTTGGGAGTTTCCGGACTTGTCCGAGGGTGAGGCTCGCTTTAAGATCTTGAAGACGTGATAGGTATCAAGGTTGGTGGCAGCCTTGCGGCCGTCCAGCTTTTCCCAGTACTTGAAGACAAGCACAGGCACCTTTTCTTGAAGACTCCACTCTGACTCCCAGGTGGTTTCCCCGTCTTGCCACTTGACTTGGATGTCTACGGTGGAGTTTTTGGTGTCAACACGGTGGCCAATGAATTTGTCAATCGCAACGTCTTTTTCCAAGTCGGGACCGATCTTCTGAGTCGCGCCTCCCTTAGGCGGCGACTGCACTTTGCCAGCGATTGGAGAAGCTTTACTCTCAGCTGGCTCCTGGAGATGAGCCGTACCATGATGCTTGGAACGTGTAGCAGCAGCCATACTGTCTCGAGTTCTCAAATGTAAAGCCAAAAAGTCGTAGGGATCTGGTCAGTCGGCGTATGTGACGAGTCCAAATAAGGTCAAAAACATCGTATCGCGCAAAACAGAGGCAATGAAACAAAAACGCTGCCAGTTGCAATTGATATTCCGGTGATTCAGCGCGTTGAGCTTTGTTGAAGTGGTTTCACTGCTGCGTTACTGCAGATGCTGATGGCAAGTTACGCGTGAACGCGTTCACCTGCAACGCGTTAACAGGGTAAGTGCGCCACAATCAGCCACGAGTTACATGGCATGGGTTGGGTGTGGCGGCCAATATATAGGCACCTAGGTGCCCAAATAAAATTGCGCACCCACTACTGATAAGAAAAAGAAAAAAAAAAGAAAAGAAAGAAGAAAAAAACCCATGCTTCGGTTGGATCGCTATTGCTGCGTAATCCTGAAGTTGCTTATCGTTCATGAGGCTGTCGTGTACCGTATCCTGCTTTCTCACATTCAGTTGAATCACCTGGAGGGACCTACTCACAGTGTTGCTAATAATATGGCAATAAAGTAGTATATTGCAATATAACCCATATGGTATGGACTTTCTCATATTGTAACAATATGATATGAAGATTTTGATATTGCAACAATATAATATGAGGATGTCCATATTGGCAATATATTACTTATATTGGGATGTTAGTCCTGGGGTGAAATTGCCTTTTGACAGTCGCGGACAGGTCTTGCCCTATACCAACGACAGGGATACTTGGCATTTTATTGGCTAAAATGCAGCCACGCGTTGTTTCCCCGCATCAGGGGAGGTACAATTGGTACTAACCATGTTTGGCTAAACCTTCCCTGCCGACCCATCGTCACCTCTGCCCATTATCTTTGTTACTGTCGAGCGGAGACAGACTTACCGCCATACCTCAATAGCGCCTCCCTTTTGTAAAATGGCCACAACGAGAAGAGTCGTCAATTTCAGTCGACTTGGCGATGAGACTTGTGCAGAAGCGGTTTAGTGATGGGGTCACGTGGAATATATTGGGTGTATTGTCACACTGCCAATATATTGGGATCTTGGCAATAAATACAATATGAGCCATGTTCATATTGGGTAATACAATATACATCCCTTGACAATACAATAATATTGCGAGGGGATCCATATTGGCAATATCGTATTGTTTATATTATTAGCAACACTGCCTACTCATGCCACCTGGGGTGAAGTTTTAGGCAATTTCTACTGAATGACTCATGCGGACCGCTGCAGAGAGCGCACTTGGGTATCTGTGCCTGGCACTTACTGTGATGGTGGCTCTCGGCGGCGCATCTTGCACATACTCGATTCTTGCTGCACGAGAATGCTTTGTGACCGAGCCCTTGGCAGTTATAGCATTGTTCCGGTCCAGTGATCTGCTCGAATACACTCGTATATGTCGATTCACCTGCGACGAGAAAGTAGTGTTCCTGTAGTAGTCTCTTGGCATCGTTGTTTTTAGTGAGGTACACCACCATGGATCCATATGTCTTAGGGTTGACCTTTCGGCTCAGCCAGGCCACTTTGGCAATCTGCACTCCATTCTCATGGCTCAAGGTTTCCATTGCTCCGGGGAGAACATTAAATTCCTGGTCAAAAACGGTCGTACGATTCATGCTATCAACTTTGATAGGATATAATTGGTCTCGAAGGACATGTCCTGCTCAACTGTCTTGTGGATAATCGTCGGTGTAGCGTCTCCAATGTGGTCTTCAGGAACTCTGGACTTATCCACTGTGCAGAACACCGGTTCCGGAGTTGCCGATCGGGCCGCAGATGGAGATTGGCTGGACATGCTGGTGGGTGTCATCCTGGCTGCGTCTGCATACGATTGAACCGACGACCGTTGTGTTTCAGTCTTGTTCAGCATGTTTAACTGTAGTCGAGTCTGCTCCAGCTCGCCACAAGCCTGGATAAGCTGGTCTTGGACTTGCGATAATTCTTGTGCCGTCTGAGCCGTGGTCCTGGTGACTTCCTCGGCCATACGATCTCTGAGTTTAGTGAACTCGAGCTGAAACTCAGCCTTCATCGCTTCGGTTTTCATGTTGAAGTCCTGCCCCAGGAGTTGCTTCAAGCTCTGGACTGCCTCGACCACGCCCCCGGATGACTTAGGGGCAGTCTGCTTCCGAGCTCGGTTTTGTCCTAGAACTCCCTCGCTAGTCCCACCTTCTTCCTGCCAATCCATATCGCCATTTTGCTGCTGCATCTCCAACATCTTCGTCGTCCTGGCCATCTTTCGCTGGGGACGATGATATCCCCCGCCCGACGCATCCGGCTCATGTCCCATGACGATAATGACGTCTGATACGGGGTTCGCAACACCAGACATCCACTAAGCGGTTACCAGGACTTTCAAAAGTTATAAAAAAAGGATAACAAAAGTATTCAAGAAGTATCGAGTCTCCCCGGTCGAGGGTCAAGTGCGAATCAATCGGTCGGTTTTTTATTTTTATTTTTATTTTTTAATTGGAGGGAGAAAAAGGCACATAACCTGGTCTTATCTCGTCTCGTCATCCATGTCATAGGCTGAAAAAAGGGGTAATGAAGAAAAACAGAGGGTATCAAGCCCGATCGTTCCAAATCCAAGATTTTGCTCCCTCACCCGCCTCCTTCAGGTAGAATATTCCCTAGGCTTCTTAGAACCTCGATGACTGGTATGTCCCTTGTTCCTGCGCTCGCCTTCTCCTGCTCCTCACGTTGTCGAAGTCGTAGGGCGCTAACACTAAGGACCTTATCCGCTTCTTTGCCCGCAACCAGAACCCGCTGCTCGAGCTTGTGAACGTTGTCGGCAAGTTGGTCGACCTGAAACTCGAGTGACGACTGAATAATCCGCAACCTTGGTTCTGTCTGAGACCGAACAGCGTCGAATGATGCTGTCTCGTCGGCCAGGAATCCTCTGATCTTGCCTTCATATGGATCTAAAAGATCAAAGTCTGGTAGAACAATAGGCCCAGTCTCGCCTCCGGAGAAGAGAGGCGGTTGGCCAGGCGGTGGTTTTCGTATTGCTTGCCATACCTTCTTCTCATCTTGTAATCTTTTGATGTTGATTTCCAGTTGGGCCAGTTTCTCGTCCAACTCCATGTTTCTGGGGTTGGGCCTCAACACTACAGGCACATTTGGCCCGTCATCCTCTCGACTAAACCAGTCTGAGAAGTCAGATCGAGCCGCAAAGTCTTTTAGCAGTTGATCTTGAATAGCACGAGCACCAAGAATAGCATTAGAATTCGGTGTGCTATGAGGAGGCTTCGCTGCCAGAGCGCGCTCGCCACACCAGGTCAACAGTTGTTTCATACGCCGAGGCTCTGTCAAGCCTTCGGCTTCAATGTGTTTGTAAAAATCCGCCGGGTTGACCTCCCGGTGGGGTATTGCTGTTTGGCCGCTCTCGATCAGAGAGCTCGCCCTTCTTCCACGGTTACCCAAACTGCTCCGCCTGTTGCTATTGCCCCCCTTCTTTCGCATCTCTTTGTTTCTGTTAATGATGGGCGTATCGCTCATAGGCAGAGCAATTGTGGTCGACTGCACAGGCGGTTCGCGTTGCGGCGATTTATCCCAGTCCGGAGGCGGTCTAGTAGGTTTTGCGCGGGATTCGCGTTTCTTAGGCGCTCCACTGACTGGGGAAGCTGGCGCTGCTTCAGGTACTGTTTCTAGTTGGGATTCAGGCTCGGGTTCTGGTATGGACGCTGGTGCTGGTTGAGGGCCTTCTTCCTCCTGTGCTTCCCCAGATCGTCGCGTGCTCCTCCTGGTTGATGGTCTCTTGGGGACCTTGATTTCTTGCGCATCTGATGCTTCAACACTCGCTTTTCGTCTGCTACTCTTCCTCGTCGGGGGCTTTGTCGTCGTGTTTGTTTCTTTTTCGGGCGGCCCCTCCTCCACAATCGTTCCATTAGTCGTCGGTGCCTTAGCAGCATGTTGCTTCGCCGCAGGTCGTCCCTTTGCAGACGACTTCACTGGCTCCGCCTTTGGCTCTGGCACTGCTTCCGTCTTCGGTTCGTCTGTCTTGTCCGTCTTAATTCTCTTCGATTTTCGCACAAATGCGAAGTCATCGTCGAGCTCATAATCTGTCGCCGCCGCTGCAGCGAGACGCTTGCTCAACCGTCGCCCGTGCTCGTTGCTTATGCTAATTACTTGAAGCGGCCGCCGAGTCGTCACCGGAGTCGTCATGGGTGGCGCATTCGGGACCGTTGACGATGTGATTTTAGATTCCCGGGGTCGTGATGCCGGGAAAGTTGTCGGTGCGGTGCGGTACGGTCGGTGGTGGAGGGGCCGAAACTGTCGCGCAGGGTCAAAGAGGTGCGTCGCGTCGTGATTTACGTGTTCTCAATGATTAAAAAAATGCTGCTCAAAATGCTCAAATGCTATCACAATGCAATTCGTGATGTCGGTCAGTTTGCGGCTTCGTAGATGGTGGTTTGCGGTTCGCGACGTGATTCGCGAATCGTATAGTTGCGTGGACTGCTTGCATATTTGGAGACAGCGGATAGTGTCGAGCACTGGCAGCTTCCTCTTTCACACACATTCACAATCTAAAAAGCGTCACCACACAGTACGTTGAGGGATACAGTACCTACTATGTCTACCCCAGTTTGGCCTTTTATACACTAGCTGAGCGTCAAGCCAAAGGTAACGATAAGCCTCTCCGCACTGTAACGGGCCATTCCATCTTAGGACTAGTGCTCTGACTAGCAGTACTTGAGAGGTACGCGTATTATGGGGCCGAAAAATGGCTTACAGGTGAATTTTACAGCCAAAAATGGACATTACATCTGCTCACGAAGTGCCTTTCTGTTCCTGGAAGTCCCCACCAGTGCTGTTAATATAAACAATATGATATTGGAAATTGAGCCCCTTCGCAATATTTTTGTATTACCCAATAGGAACATGACTCATATTGTACTTATTGCCAAGAACCCAATATACTGGCATCGCGACAATACACTCAAAATATTCCACGTGACCCCATCACTATACCGCTTCTGCACAATTCTCGTCGCTCTACTGCACCATAACTTGAGGAACCCTACTCCGTACTAGAGTTCTTTTTGGTGGCCCACCTCACAGGAGGTAGAGTTCCCTTCAACGACAGGGGTAGAGTTCTTTTCGTAACTGCCAATCATAATCCGACAATCCTATTACGTAAGGGGCGCGCCCGCCGTAGACCTGCCAAGTGGTGGATTATTCCACTGCTGAGAAACCCCGCATTACTCCACCATTTTCGCGGCAGCTGCTTGAATTTGGCCCTCATAATACGTTTTTCGAATATATGCCTGGATCCACTGCTAAACCCTCGAGGAAGGTGGCTCGCCGCCGACGTCGTGAGCGTCCAAGTACCCAATTTGAGAAAGAAAAGCTAAGTTTGTGACAGAGGCACCACCTACTCGCTTAGAGCACGCTACAGACAAACAGCGCGGGCGTCGACTGCAGCTGAAGAACGAGCGATGTTGGGTTGGGACTCTGAAGAATTCAAGCCGTTCGTCGTCTTCAGGTGATCCTAGTAGGAACGTCTATCTTTATTTTGTGAATAAAGACCAATATTTTCTGCAAGATAGTAAGCGGAGAGATGTCCTTTGGGACAATATCGAATTTAGGAAGGGGTTTGATGTTCAGAATATAGACAAGCTGGCGAAGAAGGTGATTGAAAAGATTTTGCACCAGTCGCAGAGGCACTACTCGATAGGTGAAATTTAAGTCACTCAGTCTCAGCCTCTCACCCCTCCTCCTCCTCCTCCTACTACTACTACTACATCAATTGCCGTCGGTGATGACATCCAATAACAGTTTTTGTAGCCCGCGTGCCTCTCCGCGTTAATGAGACTGATACTACTAACAAAAGGCCGCATGAGAACCGTGGCTACCCAGCCTATCACCATCGATGGACAGCCACATACGACTTATCAGTACCCCAGGCTTCTAGCCGTTACTGAGCACTGCCTTTTTGCCTGCCCGATTCTATAACGAAGACTTTGAACAGAGAGAATAGAAAAATAGTCTCGATGACTGGATGTTGGATATTGAGATTTGGAACAGACTTGACGTTTTGCCGTCACATGAGGGCTCAAGCCATGAAGTCAAGTATGAAACTGCAGTGAAGAGTATTGATGAGTTCCTTGAGCTTCTATTAGTCTAGAGCTCAGCTCCACTCAACACAGAAGCTTTCAATGACCCGGTTGCGGGCTTGTATTTTTTGGCGGTACATTATGTTATTATCTGAGATAATCAGGGCATATTTAGGATTAGCGCGCGATATTCCCAGCGAGAGGTACATATGTTCAGTTCTGTATCGTGAACTCTGTGGATTATACCATATATTCAATTCCAGATAAGATACGTAAGAGTAGTCGAACGAAAACACTCCGTATCATACTTCTGAGAACTATTATGCTGTTTCAGGTCTCTAAAGTATCAAGCACGAACGAGTCAACTCGTAAGGATCCTACAGACGCTTTCTAGGACCCTACGAGGGACAGGTAAGGCACCTGACATAAAAGCGGCTTGTAAAATAGAAGAAGCTTCTGTAAAAGAAAACAAAATGAGCCAAGTAATTCAATAAGGATAAAGAAAGGCTCGCATAACCGGAGAAGAGGTCTTCCAAAAGACATCACGATCAGTATGCCTATAATGGTAATTACAGCCAACCGGCATATCAAGCGTCTGCGACATAGACCCTAGATATACTTGTCAACATATCCTAGCACTGTATAGCTTAAAAAAAAGAAGGAAGGAAGATGAAAACTCTAAAAAAAACTCTAGCTACAGAGGTTATTAATTATGAATTGATAACCGACCGCTTGTGAGAGCCTTTATATCAAGTCCTTCGAACTTTTATATACAGAAATTTCATCCTTTCTACCATTTGTTATCCATTATTAAATAGTAAGGAGGCGTTAGATACGGAGCCATATAAGGTGTAAAGAGACGCCTAATTATTCAACCACTGCGCTTTCCCACCAACAATCTAGCCTCAGCCGAAGCAGACTGGCTAGATTAGTAGAGCCGTCAGATTGTACAGCTCCATCGTCCAACTCGCGTAGAATGTTGTCAATGTAATTTCCGGCGGCGCTTAGATGTAAAATCTGACAAATAGCGTTGTGAACAGCAAGAAGCCGAGCGGATGGGGGATCGATGGTTCGCTCGGGAGTGAGAAAGAAAGTACGATTGACTGGAAAAATACGGTTCCTGAATGGCTGACGGAGGGTTGAATCGATACGGTAGCTATTGGGCTGGTTCGTAGGCTCGAAGAAAACTTTGAAGTTGCCAAACTGCCGATGTAAATCAATTTTCAGAGTGAGAGCGTTCCGAGAACGATCAATATCTGGGCCTTCGATAAGGTGCACGATATCGTGATCAAACATATCAAGTATTGCCAATGCCGTTTCCTTGGATTTATTCTAGGACACATATTAGCTTGGGGTGTAGAATTGGATATTTACCTACCAGCTCAGGGTTTCCTGTCGTAGTCATCAATGAGTGAGGAAGTATATGCGCGACTTCCAGTTCCGCAAATGATCCGGGTTCCTGTTCTTTGAGTAATTGTCCTTGATCGTCTGAAGCATAGTCATATCCGCTCTCTTCAATACGGCGCTCAGCTTCTTTCATATCGAAATCGCGAGATATTACGCAACGATGTCGGTCACGAACTAGGCAGTCACGTCTAAGCGACGCCACTCGTTCCACGGACCCGACAACAGGACGCGTGCTCGTGATTCGGGAGCTAGCTGCGGGCGATGGTTGGGGCGTCTTGCTGCCAGCAGCCTTGACTAGAGTCTGATGAGTGTTGAAGTCGAATGCTAGCAAAAAAGACGACTTACGTGGAAGGAAGAAGTTGTCGACCAGGAAATCTGCAAAGGCGTTCAAGGCCAAACGAATCCCCTCTTCCACCGTTTCATCATCGAGATCGATAACTTCATCTATCTTAATATTCACTGACCCGAGGAATGCATGCAAGAAGTTGGATTTAGATTGTTCTGATCGAGCATGTTCGTACGTTAGACGAACCAGCCTAGGTCGGTTATACGGCTTTTCAGTCGACGAGGGCTCGAAGTGCTCAATAACGCGACGGAGAACACCAGCAGCCTTATCAAGTTCATCTGGGTTGAACGAAGGACTTGCGCCTGTAGAAAAGTCAATGAATCCCTCTAGTGATGATTGGTGTCGGTGATGAGGTGCAGAAGACCCCATCATTCTCTTGGCTCAAGTTAGGAAGATGGGCAATTATGAAGAATTCGAGATCACTCATCCGACGAGCTGATGGGTTGCCTGATTTTATTTTGTGGGGAGATCTTACATAATTGATATTACATGGGGGGTTCGATAAGCATGTGGCACAGACAAGCATGTGGCACACCCCACTTGTCACCTTAAAGGCGGGTTTTTAAATAATTCTTTAAAATTCAAATTAGGCTTAAAATAGCTAAGACTTTAATAGCTTATATATAAGTCTTAAAATAAGCTATACGAATTTTTCTAGATTTTTAAAGAAATTCTATATAGCTATAAACTTTAAAATCTATTTAAACTATATATTACACTGTATTTTAAGGTTTTCTATATAAAATAAAATAAATAAAAATCTTATAAAAATATTTCTTTACTAAGCTAGCTATACTATCGTTAAAAATAATTTGTTTAGATTTTTAGCTATTTTATTTAAGAAACAAATTTCTATAGGGTAAGTTATTCCTAGCTGCACAGTATGCTGTGCCACATGCTTATCATGTACGTTACCCAATCATGTACCTTAATCGACTCCACTACTTCCACCAATCATATGTAGCTTGAGCTGCTTGCTTTAATCACATTGCAGTCACACAGAAAAGCTCGCGCCTACCAGCAGTGACATAAAGCGCGCTCGTGATCGCTGGGAGATCGCTCACTAATAGTCAAATGTTACAATCACGTGCCAAAAGTCTGGAATCACACTGATCCTACCCCGCTTTCAACACAGCGTAATAGAACCATCACGAGTTCTTTAATTAGCAATTAAATAACGAAAAATGCCTTCAGGAAATCGGTCTTTTGGGACTGAGATAAGCGGAAATCGTAAGTTTAATCATGAATTTACTCCAGGGCAAAGAGCAGCCACAATGGCGGAGCTACATGCCGGCAAATCTCAGAGGGAAGTTGCAGATAACTTCTCAACGACCCAGGGGACCATCTCGAAGACCAAAAGACGATGGGAACAACACCACAACCTTGCCTCACAGCCACGAAAAGGACGTCCAAAGAAACTCACGCCGCTACAGCTTATCAGGATTAATTCGTATATTAATCGGCATCGCGAAATCACCTGGAATGACGTTCTGTATGAACTGGAATTAGATGTCTCTATTCGCACTCTCAAGAGACGTTTACAGAGCAATTGGCGCCGCAAATGGCGGTCAAAAAGACGGATTTAACTGTCAGAAGAAGACGCAAAAGAGCGGCTTGAACACTGTACGTTTTGGCTCCGTCATCTCGATGATTACATACGCGTAAGTCGGTTTAAAATGAAGCTATTCCCACTGACTTTGGCGTACAGATTTGCTTCAGTGATGAGGTTACTGTACAGAATGCCCCGAACAACCCTGACGGCTGGGTCTTTCGCCGGCCTCATGAGAAATACCGTAAGGAACCTAGTTAATGTTCAATCTCACGGAAAAGCCTGTCAATCGATTATGTTCTGGGCAGGAATCTCTGGAAGGAAAAGGACGTATATTATCCCTATGACGAGAGATATTACGTCTGAAAAAGGAGGTTATTCTAGCTGGTCATATCGTAAATCCCTGACGGAAGGTCTTCTTCCTTTTATTGATGAATTTGGTGATTCCCAACAGGATAACGCGCGTGTACACATCGCCAAAGCTTCAAAAGACTGGCTGCTTTTACACGGCATTATTCCATTAAATGGCCTGCACATTCCCCTGATTTAAATCCGATTGAGCATATATGGAAGGCTTTAAAGGCCAAATTACGAAGAATTCATCCTGAATTTATCAGACTAGGCAAAAGCGAAGCTCACAGGAAATTACTGATCAAATGGATCCAAGAAGCGTGGGAGGCGTTGCCTGACCGACTGTTGTTGAAGCTGACGACTTCAGCTGCTAACAGACTTCGGGCTTGCAAACGGGCGCGCGGATGGTATACAAAATATTAATCTACAGACTCAGGGCTATTAATTGATATATGAATGAAGCTATTTTGATAATTAATTGCTGTTCAATTGCAAAGTGAATTAATATGTTGAAATAATTGGTGTTGGTGGGGCGGGGTGATTCCAGACTTTTGGCCTATTATTTTAGCCTAATGATCGTCTCCCTACTAGTGTTCACCTTTCTGCCGCCACTGTCTCCTCCAGAGTCAATCTTATACTCTTCATCTTTGCCGTTTAGTCCTTGCACTCGCACTTCCAGCTCCTCCAGTGCTGCTTCTTTTTACCCATGGCCTTGAATGCTCTATTGCCTCCAATAGTTATGCTGTCGCCAGGCTGACAATCGGATTTCTCGTATACCGTGCACTCAAAGCACCGTACAAGCGATTTAGTGCCTCGGGAATTGACATCAAAGTCATTGACATTCTTTGGGAGGTTTTTGCAGTCGCCTGGTTTGCCAAACCCAGTGAATGATTTACCGTGCCTGAGATCGAGTCTGATCAGGTTGATGCCTGCCTCACACTTAGGTGCACGGGTATCGAGCATGTCGCTATCGTCAATGACGGCGGCATTGGCTACTCCAAGGCCCAAAGCGACAAAGGGGAGAATATAAGGGAAGTGCATTGTTGGCTGTCTTGAGGTTTTTAGAAGTTGGGTTTGTGGCTCTTCTTCTCTGTGATGTATTTCTTGAGATGCTGCAGTTTGCGATGAAGATTGGTTTAAGATTGTCGAGTAATGCCTAGGTATTTATAATAGTCTGTCTCTGCACTCCCCTTCCACATGCATTTTCTCTGTCTTTTACGTTCGCTCACCAGCTAGTTTTCAGCTCACTATACCACCCTTTTCACTGCGAGCTATCAGTAGCGATACTTCTCCGTTCGTAAACGCTGAGGACTGCTTTGGGCTCAGCCTCTCCGTCCTAGAGCCGATGCGAGAGAGCTGCAACCACCACTAGGCAGCTGCGACGCTTTCATGTTGTTCCATTATGGCTTCACTGTCGTCCAACAGAGGTCTAGAACAGGTGAGTTATTTTTAGTCTTACCTTGTTATGTATTAAATTTGTCATTGTTGTTAATCATTCCACAAATTAAGATAGAGAATGAGGCATGGCTGACGGGAGTTTCGCCTACCGGTAGAGCCCCGATCAGTAAAAGGTGGCTATTAAAAATACTGTAGTCAAGGTCAGATAGTATGGCAGCTGACGCTACAGTATCCCCTCCACTCCATATCTATTTCTGAATGCTTTCCCTACCCGTGTAAGAGTCATGTCCGTGTAGTCAAAACGTCATGCCCGTATAACAATTCCCTACTCAAGTAGTTGCAACCTCTTCACCAATACGAACAATTCTCCACACATTGGGAATGTAAGCATCTCTCCTCGAAGCTCACCTCTTACTGTGTTATTTATAATAGTTGAAGCCCACCTCCGGAAGGTAGCAACCTCAGACGGATGGTAAGTCCCTGCAGTTGGCACAGCTATAAGGGGTGATATACGCTGGTTTGTATTGATAATCGCGAGAATTAGCAGTTTATCAATTGGTAACTTATACCTAAGATAAATGTCGAGATGCTACTTAAGGGTAACAGCCTAGCCATCTGTACTTCAAGCGGAGCTCTTATGATTATCCTTGGCGTAGGGTTGAGTGGTGTGAGTAACTTCTTCTAGGGTCCAAGAATAAATACTGTGAGAGGGTGGTACTGTAGGCTTGGTATGGTGTAGTGGTGCTAGTATATTTGCACTGTATCTCCTTGAGTTTTCGGATGCTTACGCTCCGACCCTTCCGTACGGCTGTCTTACGGAATACAGTGTTTATCACCCCCGGTTGGTTCATCGTCATGAGGGTGTCATGTAAAGCACTCGACTAGTGGCTGTAAAACCCATGAAAATCGAATGTGGGAGATCTACAGTACGGAGTTTGGTGAAAGCCATTCTTATGTTTCTCCACATGTCGAGGGCCCGAGGTATCAAGGAGATGGCATTCAGAATCCTGCACCCTTATTAAGAATTGACTTTCTGCCACTGTGGGAGGACAAATAAGGGCTCGTGGTTGTATGCCGATGTGACGAAAATACGTGTTGCCCTACTCCACCACAATCTCAGCTCCCACTGGATTCGCCTTGGATGGGAGGCTACCTACTGTGACTAACCAACCTACACGTATTTCATAATACTGTAAGGACTCACGAAATTCGACCCGACCGGTGGATCCCCTTAGTGGCGGGCTAGCCTAATTCGGCCGGTCACACGATGCGGCTCTTCCCGGCAGATATCAAATCGGCATGCCGATAATCAGGGTTCAAATCCATACCACGAAATCCACATATGGATCCATAATGTGGATCCATATCCATTCCATTCCATTCCACGTGGGCTTCAGCATTTCCATATCCACGCCACGAAGCCCCTTCCACATGTTCCACATGTGGAAATCGTGGAATATTTTAGGTGGGGTTCGAAAATACCTTGATTTCCTTGTGAAATCCCGCATATCCTAAGTACTTTCTATCACCCACAACAACACAACATCGATTTGCCACCCCATTTTCCTCCGTACACAATGAGTCCATTCTGGGGGCTTCACTGTTACTCGCGTTACTACCCCAAATCGAAATGGCCACTCCCCATCCTACCAAGTCAACCACATCCGTTCCAGAACGAACAGAAGAGGACAATCAACGGCTCTTTCAGCTCTACAAAAGCTGGATCTTGACGGAGAGAGACGGCAAGGCGCGTCTATAGGTATATCGGTTCGGCTACGAATATCCAGCATAACAAGAAACAGGAACGTCGGTGGGTGTGTTGCCTTTGCGTCAAGCAACGGCGGATTTTAATGGACCAATGACAAAAACATTGACGTCACCGAGGGCGGGCGGGACCCATTAATTACCATTGTTGGACGAAGTAGGTTTCCATTCCACGAATTCCACAATATGGATCCATTTCCATAATGGATCCATTTCCACCCATTCCACATCGAAATTATTAGTCAGCATCCATATCCACGCCATATTCACAAATGTGTCGTGGAGTGTCGTGGATTTGAACCCTGCCGATAATCTTCGTTATGGGCATCTTGATTACCTCAACCCATACTTCTATAGTTGAATGAAGACATATGGCTTCGTGGTATGTAACAAAATGCCCCTCGAAGAGCGCTCTATTAATATACCAAAGCCAGGGCAGGCTGTCCTACCTGGTCGCAAGAAGCCTAGCCCGAAAGTCAAGCCGATCCAGGGCCGCAAATATAAAGTGGAAAAGCCGGTTATACCTCCTCTACGCGACTGTATATACTGGCAAACTTGACTAAAATAGATGACTAATATTCCTGCTTATCCTGGTCATTTTTAACTATAATCAATTAATTGCATTGAACTTCAAACCAGTCGCAACGCCGCAATTGTAATTTTCTGTTGCAGAAAATGAAAATTCAATATGTCCTTACTATAATGAATTGATGCATGTGCTTAAAATCCATTTTACTAAACAAATGTTAGGGGTGACCTGAATCTGTTTAGGTTAAATGGATTCAGATCGTCATTTCATTAGCGCCTTTTTTTTATATGGGTATTTAAATGGATTCGCAGCTGAATCCGCCGCGCAGCTAAAATAGGATAGGATAGGATAGGCGATCTCTCTTCTGGCTGCTGCTTTAATGCCTTTATAATGCTTCTTTAAATGCGGCTTGACCTCCTTGGTGACATATGCATTACGGCATACTATACAAGTCACAAATGGAAACTCGGTTAATTTGATAAATGGTAACATCTTGGCTTCTTTGATTTTACTTGAATATGGGATGAATGGTTGTTTTTATAACTATTTACTTATCTTAATTTTACCCTTGTTAAACTTGCTTTTGTTATTACTATGATACTAAACCTTAAATCTTGTCTGACTCGAACCTAGACTATACCTTGGCTTAGGTCTAAATCTGATCTTGACTCATCCCTTTGGCGGGTGAAAGCCCTTTCTTTGCTTATCCTGCCCCTCACTTGACTCCTTATGTCTGATGATAATTGTGAGGCCTCAAAAGCCTCACTTCAGCACCTTGAGCTGGATTGACATGTGGTTTAGTGATACTTAAGTCGACCTTTACGTACTGTCTGGGTTACAATTAGCCATTTGTTTGGAAAGAGTGGATGGAATGGTATTTCCAGTCAACTCTGGTTAAAAGACGGGACATGATGGCTTGAACCACTCGCTGAGCCCATATATGAATGCCACGTATGAGTTAGCGTCGATCTGTTGCAGTAGTGTCGCTCTCGACCAATACAATCCACTATGGTTGAGCTGGCGTGAATAATGATTTAATCATAGGACGCCGCTATGATGCTACAGTACATAAGCCTCAGATTCCTTTTTTCTTAGCACTTGCAATAACAGTAGTATTATACTTGGCACACTGTGTAAAAGTTGGTGCATGTGATGCATAAACTAAATACCATATGTGATTGTGACCCTTACTTGCCCCTCATATTACATTTAAGGTTTTCAACTTCTGTAACTACATGACCGTCGAAGATTGGATCCACGCCGTGGAAATATGGGGGAAAAACCCGTATCTCGTCTGTCGCCAAGCTGGTGCTGTGCATCCAGTGAACCAGGTTATCTCCAGGCTATCCCCTGATTATCCTCATCTGAGTGTCGATCTACGATTCTCGAGTCTTGGACCGCAAAACAGGACTTCCATCAATTAATATGTGTACATACAGAAGAAGTCGTCGCTTGAAACTCATGATGCTCATCGCCAATCACAAACACGGCAACTATACAGTACCATTAAACCCATACGTCATATTATATCCTGAATTTCTCTGACTAGACTGCAGATAATGAGTTGATTTCAGAATGATAATATTCTTAAGACCATGTCCTTTGTGGCGCCACTGTCATGCTTCCATGTGTTGGAGGCCAGAAGAACCTTGAAAATAACCTTGTTGATCACTGGTGCTGCTGTCATTGTCATCTGGCCGCGGGGCTGTAGTTATGAGTGTGATGCCCGTACCCCGATTCTCTGAAGAGGACCTTTGCCATGTCAAGTTATCCACTATTTTATATGCCTGTTTCGCAATGTACTGTTGAATTAGAGTACATATGCAATCGTTATGCCTCAGAATTTCGGATTGGAGTTGGGAAACGTTCTCCTGAAGGTCGTTGTAGCAAGCAGCAAGCAGACTGCTGGTTTTTGGAAGATGCGGGTGATAGTTGAGTGGTAACGAAGCTCGGCTCATCCATCAAGCCACCAGCAATTTCACCATGGAAGTAATGCTCTGAAGCTGGGTTTGGGAGAGATGAAGCTTGAGAACTGGACGAGTTTGTTGGGAAGGATTGATTAGAGGAACTTATCCAATGCCATGAAATGAGGTATTCGGGCAAGTCTTGCCAGGCAAGATCAAAGAAATATTGAGTGTCAATAGGTCCATCACTTTCGATTAAAGAAGCAGTTGGGAAGTAGCTGTTTTCTGCTAGGGTTGCCGCAAAAGCCATAATCCGTGTATGATGGAAATTTTCCTCAATCTCTTTTCGACTTATGCCATGAATTGATGCGTGACACTTGGTGGTTAAGACTTGAGTGGTTAGAGGTGATGAAGTGTGCACAGACATTCGAATTAAACGAGTTATGGGACAAAAAAGTAACTTATGGTGCTCCAAATAAGACTTTAGGCCCTGCAGGGCTGCGGCCGTATGGGAAGCCAATTGATCATCTTGGTTTGCCTCATGAATTACCCCTACCCCATTATAGACGATGATGGCAAGGCCTGGTTGTTCATCATACTGCGGTGATATACATCCGACTCAGATCATCTGATCTGCCTGTTCCATGCTGCCTGCAATTTGTAAACACCATCCTCGATGTCGATCGAAATCGACAGAAGCTGTGCCCGTCAAGGCCGGTTATCCGCCAAAATATGTCGATGGCCTAGTCGCAGTCTCGACCTTTAATATTGGCTCTCTGCTCGGGGCCGCAATAATTTAACTTTTGACTATGGGTCTTATGACGATAGCATGATTTGATATGATCCTGGTGCTCTCTCCAACCCACCCAATTAAAATAATGTTATGGCTCTCTTATTAACAAGACCGCGAGGCTCATTTCTACACAATTCCCGACCGTAATTACCGCTCTGAATATTTTCCCTCTATTGGCGCAAAATAAGGTTTTTAATTTGTGTTTGGGATTTTGGGTCGGAAGATAACTGAAGTAATTCGGAGAAAAGGAAAACTAACTTCTCAGCTCATCTCGTACAACAACAAATTGAGATATGCATATTCGGAAGAGATTGAGGGCCCTCTATCAACAAGCCCCTCTTTCAACCAAACATGCGCCGCTACTTCACCTCATCTCAAATTCCGCGCACCAAACAAAACACTTCACCTTCATTGCAGACTACAATGTTATTGGTACCATGATTTCGCCGCGTTATTCCATTACCCCCCGTTACATTCCAGAAGGCCCAGGGAGTTATCTCAGGCGTTATTGCCGTCCTGACACGGACTAATTATACCTGTACCCAGCTGCTGGATGATGACTGATTAGATATCAAGCCGTCCACAGATTTGAGTGCTTCACTTGCAACGTATCGTTGAATGAGAGCACATTCACAATCGCCATGCCCCAAGAGTTGGGATTTTAGTTGGAAAACCTTCTCTTTTAGGTCGTTGCAGCAAGAAGACAGTTGTTGGTGCCGGTCTTGCAGTTCTTCCACCTGGGCGGTCAAGGAATCTTGTTCATCCTGCTTGCGAGCACGACATTTGGCAGCAGCCTGCCGGTTTCGCTCCAAGGCCTTCATGTAGCGGTCGTTCTTAGCCCGGCTCGGCTCGGTTCTCCTCCCTTGCGCATCCTTGGTTTCACAAAGCAGCCGCCTGCTTCTCGTCTTTTTACCTGGCTTAATCCCCTTGGAAGACTCCAATGTTAAGTTAGACAGGCTCGAGTCTAGAAAAATGGCGTCGGTTGGGCTTCTCTGGCTGTTATGATGGTTTTCTGAACCGTCAGGTGTCGTGTCCCAGGTTGAGGGAGCTTGTGCTGTTGAACGATTGTATCCATTATATTGCTGGATAGTAGAGGATATGGACAATGCAGAGGATGGATTTGAAGCGTTCTCTAGACTCGCCTCTGCCAACCCACTACCAATGATATCATCTTTGATGTGGTACCCCGAGGATGGAGTCGAGAGATATAACGCTTCGGAATTGGACGAGTTCATCGTGGAAGAAGCAGTTGATGAAACAATCCAATGCCATGGAATCAGATATTCCGGCATATCTCCCCGAGCGCAATGAAAATAAGACTGGTCTTGAGCGGACCCATCCCAGTCAACAAGGGAAGCCATGTCAAAGTCGGAATATCGAGACTTTTCTGAAGATGTAAAAATAAAGCCTGCCGCGATCTTTTTCACAGATACTTAAGACTTCAGACCAAATCTGAAATCTTAGATGACCAAACCTGTGTCAAAGGCAGTTTCAGAGCGGCGTGGGTTAATTCGCGAGAACGAAGGGTACAAAAAGGTGCAAGTTGACTCAGCCACCAGGAAACGAGAGCAACTTGAAGCAGCTGAGTGCTCACTCCGGGGATAAAACCATCGACCGCTGCATGAAGCCATAGATCCTTTACTCTTTTTATTCTAGGACTGGCAAAGGCCAGGGTCCCCGCTTCGATTTCAGGGGTCGCCTTAACCCCAACGCAACCTTGAGTGAAGGTCTGACCATGCTTTTTATGGTACGTGCGGCGACATGCGATAACTCTCAGCTCTCATATCTTATGAGCTGTTATCTCTATATGCCCAAAGATAATCGCCAAGATACAAGGTGGAGCATCACACATATGGCACCTCTAAATCGTGAAATTCAGTCGTGATCTGCGTCACATCAGATCACCGCAATCCTGAGTTCTTGATGAACTAAAGGACTCATGACAGTGATATGACATCGCATGGTTACCTTAAAAATCTGCAGACTACTGTATGCAGGCTACGATCTATAGGCTTTGATGAAGCCATAAAAACGAGTTATCAGGTAATGATCTGATGCCGGCCGTTAGCCGCCCCCCACACGTGGAAATTATTGCTTCACTTAAATTCTTTGTGACTAAGCTAAAAATAAGGGATAACTAATCAGCTTTTCTTCTAAAGTCCACAGCGAAGTTAATCTCTGAATTGTTGTCCCAGTACTCCTGACCATTCACAGCATATCGCACGCAAAAGAACAGAGGATTCAGGACGAACTCATCCAGATCAGACATGGCAATCCCGAAAACGAATTTGTCATACTCTTGCCCCTCTCTAGTCCTCGCCGCACGGTAATAATACGCCGGCGTCTCTGAGATGGTCTTCCAATAATCCCGCGTAAAACGGCAAACAATGGATTTCTCAAAGGCCAAGTTGGCTACTGCGACGAAGCCAAAGAGAGCCAGATGGCGCCCTGAAAAGTAGAGCCTTTCTACTCTCACAGGCATCGACTTTCGGGTGCTGTCATTTTCGGGAAAGTTGAGTGCGACAGCCTCCCATCGAGGCTGTTTGATAATTTGACTGCTGGCTAGATGTTTATGCACGGTTGAGATTTCGTACGCAGATGATCCAGTCTTCCAAATGTTGGCAGGCTTGTCGGACTTGAAAAAGTAACAGACTTGTTCCAGCTGCGAGTGGAAATCAACAGTCTTGGGTAAAGCTGGCTTTCCCTCGCCACCGCGATGACCACGGTCACTGCACATGCGTAGAGCTGGATGAGACTGCCACCAAGTCTCTTTATTTTTCTTAGGGGTCATTCTTTCATTCATGTGTGATAGCTTCGCTATAGCTGGGACGCTCATACTGTGAGTCTTGCCTCCATAGGTGGAAATGTGGCTCAGTGAAGAATATTAACTCCAACAGAAGGACAATGGTGAAATGCATGAGCTTACGGACAAACTGTTGAGCTGCCCTGTCTGAGAGGAATTTGACTAAGGGTCATGTGCTGAGGATTATATAAAAGTCCGGAGACTGCTTTTTTGCTGGTCCTGTAATATATGACAAACTCCGAAATCCACGAGCAGTTCCTTGGAGGTTGGTAACTCGGCAGACCTTCTGATCGGGAAGCCGGGCTTCGGTGACATAATGAAGCATGGGTAGTGGTCTCATATCGATCTGACAACTTTATTTACTAACTTTGGACGTCTCGCGCTTTCGGGCTATGTGCACTGATTCAATATTAATGTAACCACACAGATTCCCCTCACGATCATCACCGTCAGCGCTAGGATCATCAGATCATGCTGACCAGCCAATCACTACTTTACGTCCTGATCACAGTACTCACACGCAAGATTCCAGTCCGTGCTAGCATTTTGCCGACCCACCACAATCCCTGGACCCTGGAGCATTCACTAAACCCCGCCATTGTATGCACCCAGTGCATCTCAGCCGCAAATTTTTGCGATTGCAACATGCTCTGATCGGCGAGTTGGAAGAGAGAGAATATGATTCTCGACTCTGAGGGTAGGTGAATCTTAGAGGCTGCAATCTCCTGATTTTATATCAACAGAGCATCATGATATGACCGGGTCATTTTTACTCACAATCGAGCGAAGCTCGTCACTTCTCCCTATCATCGTACCCCCCCCTCCCTGGCCTTTTGCGAATACCGTCGTTGCGCATCACGAGTCTCACGCTTGGTCAAGATACGAACCAGGCTCGATTCTAGCCGGCCGTATTCCTCCAAGTATCTGGCAAATGAGCATAAATTTCATTCATCTCGACTGGAGATTTGTTCAACTCGACTTTTTTCAGTCAACATACCAGATTTCACTACAGTTTAGGTCTGAAATTATTCTCCTACGTTGGGCATTGACTAGCCCCTCCTGAACCCTCTACTGTTACAAACTCTATCAGAACTTAACTGTACTGTGTGGTCAAGGGATTGCTGGTCGCCGGCTGCATTGCGGATCGGTTTGAGTGTCTAGCCTATCCTCCTGCAAAAAAAGCTGCGAACTATCCCATACGCATTTAAGATTTGTCCTGGCCGTTGATCTGACCAATAATCGATGTCCGCACTGAACTATATAACAAGCTTAACCCAATAACGGGCCTGGAGAGGCCTCCCTATGGCGTTGTCTAGGAAGCGGGGGTAGGCGAACCGCATCTCGGGAGTGTCACAATCTCTACAGCCCACCGCCGACACGTTAATGTTCATCGATGAAGAATGTGGGCGGCCCTGTGTGCCAAAATGACTACCTGTTCAGAGGGACACTAAGAAAAAAGGACATGCATTTTCTCCAAAACACGACTCTTATTATAAAACAAGCCAATATCCTCGTTGCTTCCAGGATAACCAAGAAAATAATGCTTTGCATATCTCACGCATCGAAACACAACCCATACAGACCTCACGAATGTAAGAATTCTAGGTCGTTACAGCTAGGATCTTCGTGTCTGGGCGTCATGAAGGAAACCTGGCAGGAGTGACGGCATTACCTACATATACATAAGCGGCGATCAAAAAGTCTCTTTACCAGTGACTAAAACATACTAGCCAGGCACCAGCTCTTATGAGAAGGGGTGAAAAAAAAATAAAAAATAAAAAATAAAAAATAAAAAATAGAATAAGAAGACTTTCGAGGATTATATTGTCACCTTATTGCTGTAAGGATCAGAAGTCGGACTAGAGTGGGGCTGAGGGGCATTTGATCGAGATTACAGAGAACGAGAAAGAAGTCGACATTTGACAGACGGTGCTTGAAGCCCGTACCCACGTGAGTACAGTATAAATCATCCCCCTATATCTTCATCTAGCTTGGGACTTACTTGGATGGTTTCTCTTATTAAAATCCTCAAAGCAATCTTGAGAGAAACGATTAAAATGAACAAGTGATTACTAACACTGTAAAAGGCGGTACATAGGTGCTTATTAACACAAATCAATGTCAGATCAACAATTAGGGGAGTTGATGGTATTGCTGGAGTCTAGACCATTCTTCTCATCTTTTTCAAAGTTTATTGTACCGTATCAAATCTACGTAGTATTCGACCCCCTTCTGAAAGGGGCACCAGATGACCCTCCAAGACTGTTCACCACCACCCTACCTGAGTCCGATTTATCAGAATGGTGGGAATAGCTCAGCCAACTTGTAGGGCCCATGGCTGAAGGAAAGGGTGAATTAAACGGCGGGGCCCGACGGCCGCAGGGGTGATGGATTTCGCATAAGAAATATGACAAGCAAACCATCAACATCGTCCGTCGAACAGCAATACTACATTGCTCAAGTTCCTTTTTAATTTTATCGTCCGTCTTACGCATATCGCTTGCGTAAACTATTTACAACCAGTTCCTTTATGGCCACCTACGATTATGCGACTGATCTTGGTGGGCTTTACTGGAATAAGGAAGACAGCCTAGTCGAGGTGCGTAGAGGCTGCTACCAACCCGGTTCCACCTCTAGGTGACATTCAATTTGCTTCCATTCTGGCCCTTCTGTTATTGAGACCAAATCATTATTTTGATCTCATAGCATCTAACATTCCTCGTGTCGGTTATCGCTAACAACCCGCAGCCGTCTTTTGACTCTGTCCTCAACCAATCCAGTCAAGGTAGGAAGCCTCCCAACGTTATAATGTCTCATTTGACGCTCATACAGCTTAGACACCCTTTTAGTCGACACTCCATGTGGAACCAAGGCATACGATCTTTCGACAGCTTACACTGATCCAGTATTTGCATCATTTCAAGCCTTGACGGCTTCGCCCTTTGTTGAACCGTGCACATCCGATTTTGCCTTCTCTAATGTCGGCTCATCTGTAGGCATTGACGAAATCGTCGTTCAGTCGGGTTATACGGCAGGATTTGAGACTATGGAAGGAAATTCCACCGGTGCCACGTCTGGCACAGATGAGAAGACAATCTCGGCTCACTTACCCAAGGAAAATAGCATCAGGGACAACTGCGACGACAACTGCCAAAACAGCGAGGGGTCCCTAAACCCGCGCGCAGAGGTCAAATTGCGTGCAGCATCTCGCAAGCCAAAGATATCTCGAAAGAAGCCAGCTATTGACCCAAACACCCAGCAAGCTCGCGAGTGCCACAATAACATCGAGAAACAGTATCGGACCCGTTTGAAGTTGCGCTTCGAAAAGTTGCTCACGGTACTGCAAGCCTCACGGTGGGAAGACGAGAGCTCAAGAGAGGTAAAGTCTTTGGAAATGAACTATTGCGTTAGCAGAGGCGACGTTTTAGATGCTGCGAGCCAGCACATTTTAGATTTGGAGAAAGAAAACAAACGGCTTTCATGCAAAATCAAAGAGCTCAGTCAGGGTTTGATGGTTGGTTAGGAAAAATCAAGTCTGGATAAAAGCCTCCCCGACTTAAGGCTGCGTGGTCGGTGACTTATAGCTCGTATGTGCACTGGACTCGATAATTAGATGGATGACGGTTTAAGGACATTACTTACTGGGGCTTGTATAGGAAAATTAATTGACGCAGCTTTGTAAGCCAGCCATGCCTAAAGAATGCCCTTTATAGCTTGTGTCCCGTAGATAAGCAGTGAGTAGACCGAGGAGGTGTCAGTACCTGGTGTCAGTATCGGTTGCTTGTGACATGGGTCTGGGTCGGCTGATACACCACCAGGGATCAGCTAAAACAAGAGCTTCCGTCTGGAATAGGAGGTGCATACACCCAAGGAGAATTCTGGTCTATAACCGCAAGGGCGCAAGGGCGAACAAGTTGATCACCGGAGCCCAATAAGACCAGTGAGCAAGGCATTTACGACATTTACAGTTCTATCATGCTTCAATAAAAAGTTCGACTTGCACCACCACCAGACCCCGACACTCGACTGCCCTTGTGCTAGCGTGCCGTCTGTATGGTAGTCAAGTCTAAGTTGTCAGGGTCCAGATCTAGAACCTATGAATCAGAAGATTAAATGCGAAACCAATTAAGGCAAGGAAGGATTTACCATGGAACAAGGCGTAGTGAGAAACGACTAGGCTAGGTATGAACAAGAAGTTGCATTTGTGGGCACAAACCTTTTATCTAACGTACCAACCCTGCAACTTCACCACTTCGTGATCCTGGCACGTTCTCTTTTGGGTCCGGATTAACACTTGGCTCGTTATTTACGGTATGAGAGGAACCAGGATATTCGCACCGTCTATGCATGGATGCTGCCGTCACAATATGGACAATGAATATGTATAATACAAACCTACACATGCCCTAATGTAGAAGCATCATCTGCCCGATGATCCGATACATGCGCTTGGCTTGGCCTGTGCAGCACAGGCTTGGATGATGTAAAATTAACTGCGCATATGGGGCATGTATCATGTTTCGTAAGGTACCACGTAGCAATACAATTTGAGTGGAAAGTATGCTCACACACCAGGTGACGAACCATATCAGTATCCTGAATACCCTCTAGGCATATCGCACTAAACAGGGAGGTGAGTGATCAGTCAAGTACTTCTTACAATAAATAAGAAAAGAGGACGTACCACGTCATGTCCGAACTCAGCATCGCCCAAGAGACGTGCGCTCCGTCTATAAGCTCCCGTCTCATGTCTTTGCTTGTCTTTTGGGGAGCAATAGCATCTAGATGAGGCAAATCTCTATCTTCAATGCTGGTGGATTCTGTCGATGCAGATCTCTGGGAGGTGCTAGGCCCTTCTGCGCCTGCAATCCTGCCATATCTCACCAACCCATATAATCTATATTGGTATTAGGCGACTGAATAAGTACGAGTTTCCAATGCTTTAGAAATATATACCTCGGAATACACATGAGAAATAAAATCACCACAAGTAAAAGTGGCATTGCCATGACTGGGAGCCATCCCAGTAGTATATGTTTTGAATCTCGGTTATCAGAGTTCAGAGTGGTAACGGGAGAGGTATTGCTTATCGCAGGCATGACCTCTACGTGTAGGGCGTATCAAAGGAGTCTGTGCCTTCCAAGCAAAGGCACACAGGCAGCCGACAGAGTTTATGTGCTTGGAATAATTCCAAACATGGCAGGTCCTGTATAGCCTGGCCTTACCTTTTAGTTTGGGTCAAGAGCGTCATGTCCCTCTCGGTTGGATCCGCCCTATGATCTGATGGACATAGTCGCCACGTCATCCTCAAAAATTAGTCAAAAAGACTATCTCTTCGAGCGGCACAAGACTGTAACAGGTCACTCGACCCACTTCATCCCAGCTATTCGTATAGCAAACCCAGTTTTCTACTAGCCAAACAAGCAGAAACTGCTGGAATAGCAGCAGTGGCTCTGGGGGTAAAGACTCTATCCGAAATGACCGATCTGGTAGATGAACGGGCCTGAAGTTGTAGCCACGATCAGGAACTGGGTTATTGACTGGTCGGCATGTGATATCAGTCGGCTGATCACGGAGGTTATGATCTACTCGAATGAAGCTATTGTCATCATACACGTTGGCTGCTTGGCTAGAGAGTTGTTCGATATCCATGACAGCTCATTGAATGGATTGTATGACAATTTCAGCGGGGTCGGTTTCGCTAACGCTTGAAGTCACTACCATGTACCCCTGGTTGCGTGGGGGCCGTGTGGGGCTCAGTACGGAGGTGTTGCCTTACACCAGTCAAAGGGATACGTAGATAGGAAAGAAGTATATCTTGAGGTGCTATCCTTAGGGTTTTGCACAGGATCCAGATATTTGAAATAACGTCCGTCACCCAAAGACTGGCCACCCCCACAGACCGGCGACCTCACTTTTAACCCAGCCACCCAATTTTATATGTACTTTAAACAGTCATAACTCTACCAATTTAATTCCAATTAATTTCAAACTAACGCCAATCAATTCAAAATGCCTTCTTTTACTGAAAAGGATATGAGCGCCGCTCTTCAGATGGTTGCAGAGGGTATGTCAGTGAATAAAGCAGCCGAAGCTAATGGCATCAACCGTTCAACGCTCCAAGGTCGGATCAAAGAAAGTACAACACCAAGAGAAGCCTAAAAACCTCGCCAAAAGCTCTCTGATATTCAGGAAAAACATCTGCGAGACTGGATTATTATTCAGGCTGATTTAGGATGCCCTGCATCACATCAGCAAGTCAGAGAGTTCGCCAGCAAGATTGCCGTCCGCAACGGCTTCCCAGAAGGCGTCGGAAAGAACTGGTTACAGGGCTTTTTGGGACGAAATCCTGATATCAGGACTTTAAAAGGCAAGAAAATTGACTCTGATCGATATCAGGGAGCTTCTTCTGAACTGATAAAGGCATTCTTTATGCTCCTGATGTGTAACGGTCACACCTAACCACTACGCCATAGGGCAAAAGATTGGGCTATAACTGCTATTGTAGCAATTACAGTGGTGTGTACAGCTGCTTATAGAGCCTTACAACGCTATTACGGGCACGAATCGTAACATGATGATGCCGGCGATACGCCTAGTCAAGCAGGGGAACAGATACAACGTCGACGAAGTTGGAATGATGGAAGGAATAGGAATGAACGGTCTATTCCTTGGTCATCAGTCAAAGAAGTCAGTACTTATTCGTCAGCCTGGTTCTCGTGCCTGGATTACAATTCTCGAGTGTATCTCAGCAACCGGGAAAGTCCTGAGACCTACAGTCATTTTCAAGGGGAAAACGGTCCAACAACAACATTTCCCTGAGGATTTTGACTTCCTAGATGACTGGGAATTCGCCTGTAGTGATAAGTGCTGGACGAGTAATAAATTGGCATTGGTTTGGTTGAGAAAAGTCTTTATTCCATCGACGCAGCCTGAGAATCCAAAAGAACCCCGTCTTCTTATTCTTGACGGCCACGGAAGTCATGTTACAGAAGAGTTCCTTTGGGAATGCTATGATAACAATATATATCTGTTATTTCTTCCTGCTCACGCTTCCCATGTCCTTCAGCCACTAGATGTTGCTGTTTTTGGTCCCCTGAAGAGAGCATATCGTCGACTTCTTTTAGATCTTGTTTCTGTCGCTGATGACAGTCACGTCGGCAAGATTACATTTCTATACACTTACGACAAGGCTCGGAGAGAAGCTATCACGAAGTCTAACGCGATTGCCAGCTTCAAAGCCACTGGGCTGTGGCCTGTCAATCTGGCGAAGGTCCTGATGAACCCGATGGTCACAGAGACACCTTCTCCCGCTGTCACAGCGAATTTGCCGGTTAAAGAGCAGCATTCCAGTCTCCTGAAGACTCCCCAGTCGTCTATACAGCTTCGGCGAGCTCTAGACCTAGTCCCAGCTTCTGCAACGCAAGATCCGACTATCAGGCTGCTGTTCAGGAAGATTGGTAGTCAATTGGACCGTCATAACTTCAATATTGAGCAGCAAAATAGACAAATAAGTGTTCTACAGCGGGAAAATGAAGGAAATCGACCGAAAAGGCGTAAAAAGGTTATCTATAACCCAAATGCTGAGTTCGCAAAGATTCCAGCGATCAAGAAGGCTCGTGAACAGATGTGGAGGACTTTACAGCCAGAAAGAACAGCAAATAGGGTTAAGAAATCAAAACTTGAGGATCTTTGTACTCAGTTTCATTTAAATATTCACTAACTAAATTTCTATTTAATATAAAAAATGTGGTGTTGAGATAATTAGTTAATTGATCATGATATCCGGTTCTTGGTGTTTTGGCCGGGGTGGCCGGTCTGTGGGGGTGGCCAGTCTTTGGGTGACGGACGTTACTACGCCTAGGCGCGCCTCCACTCCTGAACGCGTAGGCGGCCTCTATTTCATACGCAACAAATTCACCCTGCTTTACCTCCAGCAAAGCTGCAGAAGCTCGAAATGCTCAGTCTTTATTACAGTTTGCCGGAAGCAGCTATTATGTGTACTAAATGCGGTTTTGCTTTGAGTGCTAAATGCGAAGCCGGACTCAGGAGCATTTGAGCCGACAGAAAGGATCTACCTATGAACAGGTCTTACCTTCTATTACCCGTCCAACCATTTTTGGCCTGCCTGTAATCAGTTTTTGGTTATTGGCTGTCCGTTTTCGGAGCACCACACCGGAATTTGACTGTACATTAGCTCTCAATGGTAGCATTCCTCCCACCGCCTATGATTTTCCTTTTCAAGATGGGTGGCTTTCACGGATTCGGCATTTTCCCGCTGGTCATCGGTAAGAATCTTGCACCTTACTATATTATGACCATTTCAGTCCACTCAATTACCTCAACGCCAAAACCAACTACACACATCTTGCATGGCCTACCTCGAGCATTCATCACTTGTGCTTTTTCTGTTATTCATTGTTCATATTTAAAGTCTCAGACGAGCATATTATACTAAAGAAATCCCAGAAATCGACCACCAAGCTTTGTTACTAAATTGCGAGTCTTGTCAACAACTAGAATATCAGTATGAACAGATTCTGCGGCCGAAACTTTATCCCAATTCGAGCCCCGTTCATTTGGCGTGGTGTACACAAAGTTATCCTCCATATCGCCGCCATCTTGCTTATGAGTTGGTTGATTTTTAGGCTTCTAGGTAATATTTTATCAGACAAGCAAATCAGAGATGAGAATGGGGCAATATATCATTGGGGACAATACGAGCCAGAATATAAAAGAAATTTGAGGATTGTGGTGTTCGGCTCGCCTGATGTCTATGGCAACATTCGAGACTTTTCCTCCAAGCGCAAGCCATGGACGGAGGAGTTATGTCACAAGGTAAATCATCATCTTCCAGGTTGTTAATTGTTTCTCTAACTCAGGGATAGCTCAAATGCACCACATATCTATCGTTTGTGCCACAGGATCAGCCAAGCAGAGGTGTTGTCAGTAATGACCTCTACGACAAAGGAGTCCAGGATCTTCTCAACATTACGAAGCACACGGACGTGGAAGAGAAGCCTGCTTTAGACTTTAATTACATAGCTAAGCATTATCCAACTCCATTCGAGGTTCCCGACCTAGCCAGTCAAGTAAACCACTTTCTTACGACGCCGGCACAAAAACACATATCACACGCCACGATTTGGATTTTTGGTTTCGGTACATGGGAGATTTGGAACATGGCAGCAATGCCAAGAACTACGTCAAAGGATATCATCACATCCATGGTCAGATCTATAATTGATCAGGCTGAAATACTCTATGAAAAGTCGCTCGACCAAAAGATCATTACCGGCTCTGACTCTTGGAGAGAATCGAATGGGCCTCTGACTGAAGAATCAACAGCATCCAATACTTTGAAAGAAGTTACGAGAAGCAAGGCTGGGTGCTTTCTTCTCTTGGTACCTACGTTATTCGACATTTCCCTAACGCCCGGATGGCAAGGTAGATTAAAGCCACCGATGCCTAATAGCCTGGCCGAACAGACTCGAAATGCTGCAGAACTGACCGATTTCTGGAACCAGGAGATTGGTTCTGCAGTTGCCGAGTGGAACCAAAGGACAACAAAAAAGCCCAAAAGGATTGGTTCAAAGCACTTTCAAACACCAAATAAGGGCAAGAAGACCGACATTACCGGGTCGATTCAGCGTAGTAAAGATGCCAAAGATCCAGCTTCAAAGGAACATCAAGACGAGAGTATCTTCCAGAACCTATCCCCTAGACGTAGCGGGCTAGTGATTGAAGTTGGTAGGGCAGTTCTCGACGCCATGGCTGAGATTGAGATTCAACATGCAAAAGATCTGGACTCAACAGGGCAGGAGAAACTAGCACAGAACGGCTCAATGTTGTACTCTGAAGTCTGGACGCCATGTATTCAAGGTGACATAACTGGTCTTACTGTTGATATGGGGAAGATGAAAGCGAATTGCGATGTTGAGAACAAACATCTATTCTATGACTCTTTCACTATTAACTATCTGGCCTCAAGAAATGTAATAGATAGTATTCTACAAGACGTTGAGGGCCAGTTATTAAATTTAAGCATGAAAGGCAAATGATATACAGAAGATAGTATTCTGCACAAGGAACATCGCTTACTTGACTAATGTTTAATCTGTCTTAAGTATTAATATTAGTTAATACCTAGCATTAAAAACGTATAAAAGTATATAAATTGCTAATTGTAAGAGAATAGGCATAAGGTTATGACTAAGTATTTAATCTCTTCTGCTTATGGATTCTTTTTACTATATATTTATAGACAAAGAAATTAGGAGACAGATGTACACTGAATCATTTAGTCATAATAGTATTTTATGAAAGCTTTTAATAAAATGGCTATTAGTCCTTGCCCCTGATGTAACTGCGTCTTGCGCTATAGAAGCTCCTAAGGCTGGGCTGGTCTTAATCAGGAGAGGAGATCCAGAGGTGCCTAGCAGTCTAGGAACAAAAGAATCCATGACTTTCTAGGAGTTTCTAGAACTCCTAAATAGGCTTGTCGGTTTGTAAGTCAATAAGGCCGCCTGCTCAGACAGAAAGATATTAAATCAAGATTTTAATACACCTGGGTACTTGACGCTTACCTCGTACAGCCTCTATGAGTGTTACAAGGGTTTTACTCGGCTAAATTGTAAGGGATTGCAAATATTTAGTATTGCAGAACTATGAGGTTTTTTCCAAATATATATAATAGCTAGATTAACTCAAGCATATGTATTTGATTTCGCATTATCTCATCCTCTAGGCTTAGTTAGCCGCCAAGCAAAGTACCTAACAGACAGCTATAAGCAAATTTATAAACACCGCTATAAATCAAGGTGTATATAGAGTTATAACCCGGTATATTCTTAGTATAATTAATGTTAAGAAGCCTAGGGCCAGAGGCAAGCTTATATCTGCATAAAATGGCGGGAAATAAATATATACATCAAGATACTAGCCTCTTTCGAGTATTAAAGGAGTAAACAGAGAAGCGTACAAGTCTCAACAGGAAACAACATCATATTAGACCCAATATCCGGCCCTAAGAAAACCAGCACTGTCAAGGCAGAGGCGGGCTTATCTAATCGGAAAAACTATAGGTTCTATCGACAAATGTCAAGTAGAAACGGCCCAGGCCATCACCCAGCGATCTAAATAATCTTTCTGAACCAGGCGTAATCAGGATAACAAGAGATATTAAATGCTATTAAAAAGGAGGCTGGTTTAGCCATACTAGTCCTTGGGACCCACCGGCAAGTGGAAACAGTTTATCTGAGAATTTGAACAATAAAAAGCAACTTATATAGACTTTACGCTGCTAGAACAGTTACTGAAACAGGGATGCCACTAAGGAGGAGGATATGTTGGACTTGTTGTATAGAGAGCAGAGTATACTGCAATATATTAGATAGACTCTGTGGAAGTATATAGCCATCAGCAGTAGCTTCACAATTTAACTAGGCTCTACATGAAATAGATAAGAGTTTTTTGACTTTTTTCTTTTTTTAAGGAGTCAACGCAATAAGCCCTAGACTACTTCTTGCATAAAGTTCAGGGATTATCGACAGAAAAATAATATTGGAAAAAGAAGTCAGATTTATCTAGTCGAGACATTATTATATATCTCGACTGTTTTACTTTCCCTACGTGTTCTATTTACTCGGATTTAGAACAATATTTTCTATCTCATCATATATATCTCGACAGAGACACTGCATCAAGATACATAGGATAATACAAAGATAACATGATCTGATGCTGTCATATAGCTTTTCATCAAGTAGCTTGCTAACGATAAAAACTCATATTTAAAGCCGGACTATGAGTGTTTTAGGTCATGATGAGATAAAATGATGTATTACATCGTATATCTTTTGCATGCTGCTAAACGAGACCCTTCTGTCTTGTGTCGATCATAATGTCTGGAATCCAATCGACTAAATTTGCCTTAGCTATGGAATGGAGAGTCTAGGAATGAAATATTTAGAATTTTATAAGTTTAATCGGAGGCAAAAGGCTGCAGGGAAATCTGACGTCTGCACACAGATATAACACTGGCTGTAAAGACTAACTATGTCGATTGTTTCATGGCTTAAACCCAGAACCAGGTCTGCATACTGCTAATTTCCCGAAGTCTATTATGACCATGCATTAACTCTGAAAGATATAGGTCAGCTTTGTTGCTAATTGCGTACAAGATATATAATAGGAATGCAAATAAGCCACAATATTTGGTCTGAGCATGTTAAGCTTGATGCTACGTCATACATCACCAAGCTAAGATCTTAAGGCAAAATTCATTAGAATTAGACAAGGATTTGTAGTACATAAGGGCCATTAACTCCTCAACTGACTCTTTCTCAGCTACTTTTATTACCACTCTCTTCAGCTATTATTTAGAACTACAATATTTGCCTTGTTAGCAATCAGTTATTACACCACTGGGTATTATATCTATAAAAGGCTCAGTATAACAACATGAAGGTACCTCTTCAACTTCTCACTGTATGCCTTGGAGCGCCTGCTGCCGCCTACCCCCCAAACGATAAGAAGCTCAGTAGCACAGTTAATGTCGCTGTTGCTCTACCAACCACTACAGCCCTGTCCTGGATGTCTAAATGGTTCTCTAAAGACTCCAACGCATACAAATGCTTCGAAAACCTGAATAATTGTTTGAACAACAGCTTGATTGACAACTCAACTAACAACGCGGCTTGCGCTTCAAACTACATGGCATGTACTAAGAATACTATCATTTAAGAAGAAGATAGGGTCAGTACTACCGAATGAAGCTTTGTTACAGTAAGATATAATTCTAATGAGTGTATAAATTAAAGGAGTAAAGAAAGAGAAGGAGTCATATAGCATAGGCCGTTTCTTTACATCCGTCTTTCTCTTTCTTAGGACAAACGAGTATTATTAGTTTGATGAAAGATGGCATAAGACATAACACTCAGTGATATAATGTGTTACATCTATTGTTGAATAAATAAATCATTATTTGGTTTTATCTTTTAGGTTAAAATTCTATGCGGAGAGATTATAAGCCCTAGGGTTTCATTCTTCTTGAATATACACTAATTCTCTAAAAGCCATCGAGTAGACAGAATATAACTAAATAAAACCTTTTATAATAGTAAATAGTACTAAAACTAGACAGAAATATTAGTTATATCTTAATATAAGATGGGATATATAGCTGTACTTCTTATGATATATCTTCAAGACTCTGACCTTAATACATTTACTTTTTGTAAATCCCACATACCTGCTCTTTAATCTCTTGCTAACAGTAAAATTCTTTCCCTTTCCTTGCACTTACTCTGAACCATATCCTAATACTTATTAGCGCTGCAGTTACATGAGTACTACTAATAATAATCTATATCTTTATATATACTTGACTTCCTCTTCGTATATTATAGGCAACTGTTCCGCGTCATTGTAATTGCTACAATAGAAGGCATTGTCCAATCTTTTGTATTGTGGCATACTGGCAACGTCACAATTCGAACACGACATTGCTACAAAATCCACCAGACTTTCTCGGGCTTTTTGCTCCTGAGATGGTTTAACACCAATTCCGACTGGCCTGTTCAGGGCTAGGAGTGACGTGCAAGCGAGGTTTGGGTTTTGGACCCAAGCCCAAAGACTCTGGCACTCCCCTATGCCCTGGATGTAACGCGGGACCTCCTTAGTTACAAAGATACATAGTTAATTATCTTGCGTATCTAAAGATCTGAGACCTACTTGATCAGCATAAAGGTCTACAGTCCGTCTTGTAATCAAGTCTGCGCTTATGTCATCACAGTCCATTCCCTATATAAGGAAATGGTGACCAATTCTCTCTCACTTTTTGTCACGTTATCGAGCAGTCAGGCGATCTGACGATGCATTCAAGACAAAGCCTTAGGCAAAGACGATATTAACGGAACCGTCACTTTTGCTGGGCTTGAGGACCCTACAGGTCCTTCACTACTTCATCTTTTTAACCAGGCATGTTTTTGGGGATTCCCCTCTTTCAGACACACACTCTTTTTTATTCAAGCCACTAATCGCTTACATGGACACAAGTCAGCTACCTCAACTTAATCAGGTTAACTAAGGTCACAAGAGGGTAAATCCGAGTCAAATGCTAATTCAAGTGACCTCATAAAATTCCACAACCAACTGCTTCTTCTGCGACTATTTGGGGTAAAAGTCTGGGAACGCGGAGAGCTTGCTTTAAGTATTGGGCTTTACAGCAATCAAAGTAAATAGGAGATATATAGCTAACATCTACGATTTGAAAATTGCGATCAGAAAGAAGAATACGCGGGGGCGCCCACTTTGAACACGCATTACAGCATACGGTCTGCCAGTCAGAAAAGATGACCAATCAGGCTACGCCAGTGACAGGTTCCAGGCAGGAGACTTAGATCCAGTTAAAAACAAGAACATACTCCACGTGCATTTACGGACCAATCTTTGAACACAAGAATTTCCCACTAACCCGCATTCGTACAGTGGGATGCAACAAGTTTGAATACCGGGCGTTTATCTTCTTTCGCCGCTAGCCTCTTTGAGCCAGCTACCACGTGCATATCAGCTTTTGCACAGCTAATAAGTATATAGTGATTGGCTAGATTGAGCTTCTTCTTCAGATTAGAAGCAGGCTGAACTCCAAATAGGCTAGACAGGGGGTTATCAGCACTTCAAAAGGTATTCAAACTTATTACATCCCACTGTATTGAGTGTTTAGATGATCTAGAGTTCTTTGGCTGCCCACCTTGTACATCACACAAAATAAAGATCTAAAAATTGATTCGCAGCTAGCCTTACCCCACCACATAAATCACGTAGTAAAATTCCGTAGGAAACCAATGCCGTTTATGGCCTAGTGAAACCTCTCAATTCCATAGTTGTAGACTAAAGGCATACTTCAACCTAGGCTGGATTACCAAACTTGCACGGCCTACGACACTAAATAGTTGGGCTCCAAGCTAGCCTTATTAATTGTATTGATCTCATAAATATGCCCCATTGGGAGATAGTGCCGATGAAATGCAGAACCATTCCAGTCTGTTAAAGCGAACGCACGGATCAGTAGTAAAGCTCGTTCAATCGGCCTAACCCAGTCAGGTCTTGGCTATCGACGGAAACGCCATTTGCCGGGAATGACGGCGCGACAGAGAGAAGAATGTTGTGTCAGGTGTGGATAAGCATCAGTAGACTAGCTTCTTTACCCCCAGGCACTCCGGATCTCTCGCGTGCGGGCATTCATCTGCTCAGAATCACCACCAGTACCACAAAATAATAGGACAGAGAGTATTCAGGCGCTTCTGGGTGTTGATAGTTCCCTTTCTCTCTTCTCCTGCTGCTTCGATCATCAGCTGAACTTCTCGTATAGAGATGTAACATGCAGTCTCCCACCACGTGGATGATAGAACCCTCAGTATTGCCCACTGATATGGAGGGCTGCTCAAGCTTTGGGGCACCTCACTTTCCAGAAGCCCTTTTATGGAAGCAATGGTGGCCGTCAGGCCAGCTGATACAGTTTGACTTGAGGGAGGCCAAGAGGAGCACGTCAGACAATGTTTATACGCAGACTGGCAATCTTATCGACGGCTATTTACATGACTACAACATTGATTCGACACGCCGTCGGCATTACACCAGCCATGAGATGAGTCATGCAAATTCGTGGAACGGCTTGAATTCTGATGTAGAACGTACAACCCTGTTTACGGTTGCTGAGCCTGAGATTTTCAAGGAATCACCTGGCCAGGGCCACCCGAACTTGCCCTCAATCCAAACGACAACACATCGAAAGACAAATTGTTACTCTGACGACCCGACATTTTGTGACTTTACTGGACGGACCCCTCAGGGTAGTAGATATATCGATCCCCAGCCAAATAAAGAGGAAAAGTCGTCCCCCGTTCGTGGCACAAATAGTAGTAGCAGTTTCCAACACGGGAATGATCGTATGAAGAGAATGCGGAAAGGAAACAAAGCATCAGCCAATAAGCTCTACGCCAAGTTCGCCAAGCGGAGGGAAGAACGGCAAGGGCTTGAGTCCAGCATGCAGAACCTGGAGAAGATCCACCGCGATCTTTCTAACTGTGTGGCCAACCTGACATTCGAGGTATATGAGCTTAAGATGCAACTTTTACATCAGTCAGGGTGTAATTGCACCCTCATGCAGAACTACCTCATTCACGAATCAGGTCGATATATTCAGGCACTAGAAGCAAAGTCACAACAAGAAGCCTCACATTGGCGGTTGTAGAATCTGATGCAACTCAGGCAAAGATGAAAATAGTAGTTAGATGGCTTAAGAATTGCAAACACCATTGCATAGCTTGTGGAAAACTCATTATTAAGAGAGATTCTACCTAATGGTATTATCATTTCACGATATTATTCGTCGTTTGAGGACAGGGATCTAATTGGTTTACTTACCACAGAGTATTCTTGTATCGTTTTCTACTGCTTCTTGTCAAAGTTTGCGCCGCAGAGAGGTTATCATTGTCCTACTTTGTTCAATAGCAGCTTTCCTCACTTCAATGCACAATCTGTTTTGTATTTAATCTGGAAGTCAGGAGGGTTAGGTTCGAAGATAACGTCCATGTGTCTCTGATCTTAGGTTTACGACATATTTTGGAAGGAGTCGAGTAGTGTAATACAGCCTGTCTTGTAAACTGCCAGAAGCAGCCATCATAAGTACGGTATGCGGATTTCTCTAAGCCACAGACGAGCACCGGAGCATTGATGCAAAGTATGACACTTTCAGAGTACAAGAGAGCTGTTGATGTAAGCACTGCAGTCTTGATTTAACTAGCTAGAAATGTCCGACGGATCACCTCAGGGCTTAACACCGTGATAAGTCACAGCTCATAGCCTGAGAACAAACTCGGCAGTGCTTGCTAGAAAATCATAGCAAGCGAGATGTTCTACTCCAGGGCTGAATAGGGAACAACACTTAAAGGTCACGGCATATCAGTGCTCATAATTACTTCAGAGTAAGGTCCATACTAGCAACATCCTTCTGTAAGCCAGTCCTGATCCCGTCAAGCTCCTTGCACGAACTTGTTTCAAAAAGAACATGCCCATTCAAGCAACCAGCATAGTCTAATACAAGAAAGTCTGCGTCTAGGCTAGTTATGCTTCATTGCTGGCCTTATACATACCATATTTCCCATCGTTGTTCCTTTACGCATATAAGCAGCTATTATCGGGCTTTCAGTAGCGACTAGTCTCCTTCCGAATACTCAGTGATAAGTGGCAACGCTCTCAGTGTTTTGCTAAGAGGTACTTGTCCATAAGGAACAATTGTTGCAGGCTGGACATTGACGGTCAAAGCCTAAGTCGTCTGGTTTATCAATCAGACTGGTGATATTTGAACGCGATCTCGGTGGCATAATATTGGTGTGCATTAGCTAGTTTCGAGATGCAATGCTGCCGCAGAGTCTGGGATAGATTCCCAAAGCAACCCATGTAACTCAAAAATAAGCATGAAAATTAAAAGTCTCTACTCAATAGCCGCGCATAGTCTTGCCTATTAGCATGCAGCTCGTAAGGAACTTCACTTACTTTAACTCAAACGTTAAAGAATTTCAGTTACCAGTCACTTGGGGGCGACATTATATAAATGCCTGTAAGTAAGGCATCATAAAGTTTGCCAACTAGACTCCAACACAATAACCATATCGTTCGGACTTCCATGCATAATCAGGCGCCAAACACCATCACAATCGAACCCTAGTCCTTAGGTTGCAGGTAAATTATACTCCGCTTAAATCTTCCCGGTTGGGTTGCAAACATACATTACCATATACAACCCCCCTTTCGACAGCCCCACCCTTTCGTCAAGCAAAAAAAAAATAGCACCACCAAAATTCGTCAACTTCACTTATACGAAATTTGGCCAGAATAAATAGCTACCTAAAAGAAGCTTCTTTTATTGATTATATAAATGAGTGGAGATAATTATTTTGACCTGTTGAGGATGTGCTGGGCACGCGATATATGCAAGTCATGCTATTGAAATATTTTCAATATGGTCACTAACCTCCTCACCGCTCTTTCTCGTGATTTTTGATCTTTACCCTCGACAACAGCAGAAAAATGCCTAAATCACGACTTCAATGGGAATATACAGAGGACGATATGGCTGAGGCCATATTGGACATTACCGATCATGGTTTTTCACCCCCTCAAGCGGCCCAGAGAAGAGGAGTGCCTCGAACGACCCTCATTGATAGACTTAATGGCCGTGGGGCCGCTGAAGACCAGACCCAGCCTCGCCGACGTTTGTCCAAGAGCCAAGAAGATAGGCTCGCTTTCTGAATCCTCCGCCAGGAGTCTTTGGGCTATGCTCCGTCCCACAGTCAGATCCACGCTTGTGTCATGGGCCTGCTGAGACAGCAGGGCGAACATCCCGACTTAGGACGTAACTGGGTGATCAAGTTTATCAATCGCCGCGCAGACCTAAAGACCAAGATGGGTAGACGTCAAGAAGCTAAAAGGTTCGACTCTTTCACACCTAGAGCGGTTCATTGGTACTTTGATATCCGGGATGGCCAGTATGGCTGGATCAAGCCTGAAAACACCGTCAACGTTGATGAAGGCGGTATTATGACTGGTTTCGGCAAGTATTCACCTCTATTACTTGTCGGTGCTTGCATTTTGACCGACTAATTCTCTTCATTCAGGCCTAGATAGCTTAGTTGTTGGAAGCGCGGACCCGAAGCGCAAGGCCTTCCTCAAGGGACCACAGACTCGGAATTGGACTTCATTCATCGAAGCTGTCACTGCTGACGGCCGCGCTTTAGTTCCTGGCATAATCTTCAAGGGGAAGGAACTGCAGAAACAATGGTTCCTTGACGAGTTCAAGCAGATAGCAGACTGGTATTACATAACTTCGCCCAACGGGTGGACTGATGACCACATAGGCATTGAATGGCTTGAAAGAGTTTATCTGCCCCAGACGACACCTGCTGACGACTCAGACGCTAGACTGATCATTTTAGATGGCCACGGAAGCCATGCAACAGTATGTCCTCCATTTTCCCCATCTCACGATCAGTGCTGAGTGGTGGAAGGATGAATGGATGGCCACGTGTTTTTTAAACAATGTTTATTGCTGCTATCTACCAGCACACTGCTCTCATGGACTCCAACCACTAGACAATGGAGTCTTCAACGCGTTAAAGGCTGCATATCGAAGAGAGCTGGAAAGGTTCGCCTCGTTGACTGATTCCGCTCCGATGGACAAGGTCAATTTCATCAGGGCCTACGCCAAGGCTCGCCGAGTTGGAATGACTAAGAAGAACATACTGTCAGGCTGGAGGGTCACTGGCAACTGGCCGATTTCGCGTTCCAAAGCGCTGCGACACCCTGAAATCCAACGAGACAGGCCAAACAGCGACCCAAGAGTGACTCCTGAACCTAGGCCGTATCTTGGCTCGGACGATACTCCACAGACGAGCCGTCAAATTCGAGATCTTGGGCTGAACAAAACACCAAAGACGCGGAGACGGTACAAAGTGATAGCCAAGGGCTTTGAGGCTCAACAACAGACAGTAGCGGCGCATACGCAGAGGATTGCCAGCCTAGAGGAAGAATTGGCTCGGCTGAAGAGAAGGAAGAAGAGGAAGGCGGTACCGAATCCTAACAGGCGTTTTATGACTCTCGGGGAGACTTTAGCTGTTGGAGAAGCCATACCTGAAGGGGAGACTCAAAACGAGTCTGTCGTGGTGGAATCTGTCTGTTCAGACGAGCGAGAGTCAGAATCAGAGGCTAGCTCGGTCATTGAAGTGAGAGAGGAAGCCGTACCTCAGCAACGGACCACGCGGTCAGGACGGCTTATTAAAAGACCTAAATTCTAATAGAGATAGTTGTTCGCTATTGTGAGATGAGATATTTTGCACATGTCCCTCATTTTGGCCGAGTTGTTTATAAGTGAAGTTGTCCATTTTTGGTGGTGCTATTTTTTTTTTTGCTTGACGAAAGGGTGGGGCTGTCGAAAGGGGGGTTGTATATGGTACATAGTAAGCTATAACCTGGCTGCTAATTGTAAGAAGATGCTTGTTTACTTGGGAAGGCTTAGAGGAAAGACAGCGCTGCCCACAAATCAAATCCAATCAAACAAACTGCCAAACAAATCAATCAAATATGCCATAATCTTATTTCAAATCAAACAAATAGAGATACCTCGATTTGACATGACATTTGATATATTTGATACAGGATATGAGGTTGGCGATATGATCTATCGGGCTGGGGGAACGCGTCCTTGCAGCCTACCCGGAACCGGCTTAATGCTAAAAGCTGGCGAGCTGATCTGACCAATCATAGTCGCTACTTAGATCCTCTATTAGTGGTCTACCCTCGGCAGGACCTTATCATCGGCCGAGGAGAAAGTAGCCTCTTAACTTTTCTGTCTGTCACCCCCACAGCATCAAACCGCGTCGGTGCCAGTTTGTTTACTCGCCCATGCGTGCTATTCCTATTGATCGACGCGTAACCTGGTGAAATTTAACGACATCATGCTTCCTTCTCCACCCTCCGCCTTTGCTCTCCTCCGATCACCGAGAAATTTGGCGATCCAATTTGAGCTAGCGACGCAGACGCCATCGCCAGATCACCCTACCGTTGCGGATCTTCCACAAGCAGTATGGAGGAACAAACGATATGTTTTAGACGAGTCCCTTTCTCGGAAAGGCTCGAAGGGCCGGAAGAGCTGGATCAAGCGCCACGGATTTTTTGTCGTTGAGATCGATTAAGCCCTTACTGGGCCTGCCGTTTGTGCGACGCAAAGGGTCAGCCTGAGTTCTTCGCCGCTGCTGCTACGAGTTCGGCAGCTGACCATCTCCGCAGGTATGAGAATGTGACATGGCGAGCTTAAGCATCATTGACCACGCGTAGGTTCCACAGGGTCTTCGAGAGCAGTCAAGGCGCCGACACAGACCCGTCAACCGATGAGACTGAACGGCCTAAGCGACGGCGCTTGCAGTACAGCGCCGTGCCGCGTGCTAGAGTCGCGATTATCCGAGAACTGAGCCTGGGACTTCTGATCAATACCAATGTTCCCTTTTCTTTCTTTAGCGATACGTTCTTTCAGCAGCTCACCTGGCAACTTGACCCTCATCTATCTGATCAGATATCATGGAGCCGGCAATCGATGAGCCGCTTGTTGGATGACATGTACAAGACCAAGAAGGACAGGGTCAAGCAGGAGCTCTCGGATGCCCTTAGCAAAATTCATCTGGGGTTCGACCTCTGGACATTACCGAATCGACACGCTGTCATGGCAGTCAAGGCTCATTTTCTTGACCGCCAGGGGAAGCACCAGTCGCGCCTACTGGCACTCCGACGCCAGCTCGGGTGTCATAGCGGAGAGAATCTCGCGGTGACACTTGGGTAAGTTGTGCGTGAGTGGAAGATAGAGGATCGAGTTGGAACAGTGATCTCGGATAACGCATCTTCCAACGACACCTGACTTCTGAACTTCTACGGAGATCTCGATGCAGAAATGAGCCTGGTGGACATCCGCGCTAGACGTATGCGCTGCTATGGACGCATCTTGAACCTGGTTGCTCGCGCCTTCCTGTACGGCGAAGATCTTGAGGCTTTCGAGGCTGTATTGTTTATATTGCGCAGTGTGTGCTGGGTGAAAGTATATTTTATACAACTTGGTTATTTATTATTAAGATGAGAGCTCTTCTCGGCTTTATATCTCTAGATAGTTTCATCTAGGACTTTGAACTTTAAATCTAGGACTTTCAGACTAATAGTCTGAATCCTGAAGATAAGGGGGATTCCCAGATTTTCCAACAGGCTGAATCTCAGGTCTTCAACTTCCTTGGTCGCCACGAGGATGATCTACGACACTGGAGAAAGAAAGGGCTGGTAGGAAAGCTCCACAATGTTGTCAAGTTTATCAGGTCACCTCCTCAGAGGAGCGAGCTCTTTAAGAAGATCTCGCGCGAGAATGACGAAGCACAAGAATATCTCTTGGCGGGCGAGTCGACGGCGGAGCTAGAGGTCGTCATGAACAACGACACGAGATGGAACTCCACTTATCTCATGATCTCTCGAGCGCTCGTCAAGCAGGGAGACATTAGGGCGTTCTTGGTTCATCCAGAGGTGGAGAAATGGCTGCCCGAGGCCGACATGTTGAAGGGAGATGACTGAAGACTCTTGGCAGAGATCAAACATATCCTTGAGCCATTCTATCTGCAGACTATGAGAAAGCAGGGCTGGGGTAGCGAGGGAGGTGATGACAGGCATGGAGTACTTGCTGGAACACCTGGAGGATCGGAAGTTGTTCCATCATGTTGTCCCAGACGACGCAGTGGGAGAGAATACAGATTCTCAAGTCGAACCGGCCCGAGGGCGACCGGATCGAAATCGGCAGCTTCCTGCTAGGTTTAGAGATTGCGAGATGGATATACATCCACGAAAGTCAATGGAAAGCTCCTTGCCAGGTCGTGGGTCGGGACAATGCGATGATGGACCAGGCAAGTCATCAGGATCATCGGGAATCGACGACATGGGGAAGGATCACTGACACTATCTGAGACTGTCCATCATAACCGCCTGGCAGAAACTTAATGAGTACTACACTAAGCTTGGAGAGTCACCGTTGTTCGCCGCATCCATTATCCTCAACCCGTCACTCGGCATGAGCTATCTGGAGGTGAACTGGGCGTCAGAGGAGCAGCTTGTGTGGGTAAGGGATGCCAAGATTGGACTGTCTGACTACCTCGACCGCTGGTACCGCTGCAGTCGGCCGGTGGATGAGTAGCAGAAGGCGATTGTGGAGAGAGCGGCATTCCCAATTGTACCACGAAAGACATCTGAAGCTAGTGTGTTTAGGCAATGGGCTAAAAGCAGGACTGCGAAGACTACGGCGATGAGTAGCGAGCTGGAGCGATATCTGCGGCTAGAGCCACAAGAAACTGAGGATCCAATTGAATGGTGGATGGGTCGGCGGGGGCAGTTTCCCATGGTCAGCCAGCTGGCTCTCGATATACTTGCGATACCGGCGATGGCGACTGATTGTGAGAGGTCATTCAGCCTGGCCAAGCTGACGTTGACGTCGCAGAGGCTTTCAATGGCGACGGAAACATTGGAGAAGTTACAATGCCTCAAGAACTGGGTCAGGCATGGCGTGGTGAAGCTAGGGGCGACAGCGGGTGGGAGGGATGAACTCCAGTGGGAGATTGGAAATAGTAGTATGGAGAGCACAGATGTTGAGATTTGAAATGTTTGAAATATTTGATCAAGTATTTCAAACAACACATCCAGTACCGGAGGCTGCCAAATATCTTAAATATGGCCCCGGATTTGATTTGTTTGATTTGTGGGCAGCGCTGATCAGTGGTGGTGTTTCTTCGTCCGATTCTCCCATTGCGCTACCCTCCCCATTCTGGCCCTCATTTTCGTCATGCTTAAACCTTTCGTCCTCTTCGTCTTCTTTTTCTTCTTCATCCATATCACCGGCTTCAGAATCGCCAGACTTCATCATGACAATGCTCTCAATCGCTCAAGGTGTTGTGCTCACAGTGTTCCCCTTAATTAGCTCTCTCTTCACCAAAGTCAGTTTTAACGTCGACTCCATCGGGTGACTTGATAGATTACCAAAACCCCTCGGTCAAAGCATTAGCCTGTTTCCAAAGCTCATGGCTCCACAATGCTGATATCAAACTAGCAAAACCCCAGATAATACAGTAGGCAGTGGTAATATTGTTTAGTAACCCAGCATATCCGTCTGGCAAGGAGTGTTGATAGCTGTATCAAAAATTAGCACCATCAGCCATGATATCTTGTTACTCACAGTGGACTCGGCGACATATGATAATGATCTGACATAAGGAGTGCCTCGAGCGTGACTTCGGACCCCTGGAAAAAGCTCGTTAGGGTCCCTGATGGAATCCACTGCGGGACATGGCGTACGCTCTGGTGCTTTGTTTATACTTAAAATGATATTCGTTTCTAGTGAAGCTTTCTTCTGAAATCAACCTCGAAGTTGACTCCTGAGTTATCATCCCAATATTCCTGACCATTGACGATATATCGCACACAAAAGAACAAAGGGCTCGAGTCAAGCTCATCCGCATCAAAGAGCCTAATGCCAACAACAAATTTATAGTAATTTTTCCCATTCCTAGAGATTGGAGCACGATAATACTGCGCTGGGGCTTCGGAGACCGTTTTCCAATAATCTCGCGTAAAACGGCAAATGATAGATTTTTCAAAGGCCAAGTTGGCTACCACGATAAGGACATAGAGAGCCATGCGACGACTAGAGAAATAGAGTCTTTGGACTCTGACATCCATCGACTTTCGCGTCGAATCCTCATCGGGGAAGTTAGGTGTAAAGATTTCCCATTGAGGCGACGAGGCTACTTGCTGGTTGGTTATCCTTTCATCCAAGAGTGGATCCTTGCTCACAAATGATGAACTTGTGTCGATTGTCAGTGGTTTGTCGGCGCTCGAAAAGTAGCGTACATGCTCCAAATCTGGGCCAAAATGAACAGTCTTGAACGAAGGCTGCTTTTCGGCACTACGACGATGACCGAATACATGCAGAGCCGGACGTGACTGTTGCTGCATCCTTTCTCCCCCTCTTTGGACGTGACCTCCATCGGTTGTAACAATCGCCGTGTAACTGGGCGTTGTCGCAGAGGAAGCGCAGTTCAGTCCTCCAGTGTGTTGTTGATTCATTGTGACCCTTCCGTTTGCAGTACAATTGGGATGCCCATGTTGAGGGTCGCCCTGGGGCTTCTTTTTCGAAGTGGCTTGTGATGGCAGGGTATTCAATCGCAAAATCCGCCTGGCGCATTCTTGCAAGCCTTTGGAAGTCTTGAAATCCTTGCCAAATGATTGGAAGATACTATTATCATTGGAGTTATGTAAAGTTGAATCTCTTGGAGTGATCGAACAAATGGACGTCACACCACGATATTGTTGGGTTGGACTACGCGATCGTAGTGGCATTGCCGGGGCACTTATGGCTTCTGATCTTGCCTCCATGTGTCTGCATACGAGCGGGGGTCAGGTGTCGACGGAATGCAAGCAGAAACAGCAGGAAAATGATTGGATACTGGTTGAGAGCCCGCGCTTGGGGCGTCCTTTTCGTATGTAATTTGGGAGAAATAGATGTCGAAGAGCTGTATCTTACGTGTGGTATGATATATGAGGCGAACGATTACAATGCGTGATTTCCGCTGGACAACACAGCAAGAGGCTGGCGTAGATAAAAGCATCCTGGCAGGTGGAGGTTTATTTGATTTGGTTATGATGGGGGAGGAGGGATTTGTGTTACATGTTGAAGGTGTGATTGGTGATTCAATGTTGACTTTTGTTTATGACGAATATGGCCGTGGGTTCATGGGTCATCGAAGATATGGTGACACTGCTGCCAGTGCGGGGAGTCACATGTGAGAAAAACCAATGATTCCGAGCATATCGCTCTTCCTATGCCTCAGAGGACCTAAATTGTACCATCATAGTTTTCAAAATCATGATACGACAAGGAAATTGTCTCAAAAGTAACATGTGAAATCACCACACCGCAGGCGGCTCAAATTATGAATACGTCATTGCAGTCAGTATTGTCCAATAGTAATTGAAGTTTCCTAACATATACTCCAGCCAGACATGTGAGATGCCACAAGAAGTTAGAAAGGGTGACGTTGACGTACCATCATCAAAGCCTCAATTCTCGTACTGACAGCGGGGTCGGTCGAATTAAAATGCCTCAAACGAGAGGTACTTTACTGCCTACCTAATTTCTATTTATGATAGGAGTACTAGCAATTCCCGTAGTTACAAAGAGGAACCAAGCACACGCTACACCAATAATCAGTCTGTCCCCTTCTTCCATTGCCGTCACTCTCCCCAAGGGGCCCTCTTTTTGGCTTTTTGACCTCACTTGGCCTTGTCGAAGGCCCTGACATGCAAAGTAGTCCAACCTCATGTGCCGGCAGACAAGGGGCTCTTTTTGCTATATTTTAGGGTCGGATTCGCCCCCCCCGCGATGCCTCTTCCTTGACTGACTTTCTTGATATATGTTGAATCAGGCGTTGTAAATGCACTCTCGCCTCTTCCTATGAATCATATACCCCTTCCCGTTTGGCTGGGGCCTGTGTAGTTAAGCAATATAGCTATTGAAAAGGGCCACATCAAGAAGAAGGTCCAACAAAGTGCCTGCCGAGGGCCGCGGCGGAGGGGATGATCATAGGCATAATATGACCTCAACTGGCCACCTCGATCAACATGGTTCATTTCGTCGTTATAAGCGGCAGCAACTGTCGGAGATTTTATTACCTTCACAGCTTCGTCACCAAAAAAAAGCGCTGTATCGGCTTGGCCTCTGACTTCTTAGAAGACGGCCTCTTCCTCTTTCGATCAACTCGCTCGTCGCCCGTGAACACAGTAGAGTCAAGCGAGAGTTGCATAGAATAGAATCAGGCGAGAAGTATGTGGAATCAGATTCACAACCCCAAAGTATGGTCCACGTTTCATATCCAGTCGCATGAACCTAGTGGTAATATGTGACAGTTCCCCTACTTGTAGTAAATTTTCAGGTGGCCTGACTACGCAAGAAAGCCTTCAAAGTAAGGGTGGTTGCAGGCCTGTTTAGCCGAAATGCGTCTAGCCGGATTGTAGATCAGCGTCATATCGAGAAGTTCGAGGCTTGCTTTGTTGAGGTTATCGCAGAGGGCCTGATCGTAGTTACGTTGCCACTTAGGAAACGAGGACTTGAAATCGCGGTACGAGGTAACTCCAGGCCAAACGTCTTCCGTAGGAGTGCCCAATGTGCTAGGGCATCAAAGTCAGACTTCTCACTCACAGCATATGCGAGGATTATAAACTTACCGGAAGATTTTAAAGATCTCATCAATCTCAGAGTCACCAGGAAACAGCGGCTTTCGAACGCACATCTCTGCAAAGATACAGCCGACAGACCACATATCAACACCCGTCGAGTATTGTTTTCCGTCCAGTAGAAGTTCAGGTGCTCGGTACCAGAGCGTCACGACATCATGAGTGTATGGGCGCAGAGGCACACCAAACGCTCGTGCCAGCCCAAAATCGGCTAACTTGAGATTTCCTTCCTTGTCGATGAGGAGATTAGCGGGCTTCAGATCTCGGTGCAAGATACGGTGGGAGTGACAGTATTTGACGCCAGCACAAAGTTGGTACATGAATTTTCTAACCACCATGTCATCCATGCCTAGTTGCATGAGGTATGCCAATGATCCCTCCGGAAGCACCTTGCCTCGTCCACCGTCACTGGCCGGTAAGGTCTCCATGTACCTTTTCAGGTCGATATCAAGTAATTCGAAAACGAGGTAAAGATTGTGGTAATCAGCGTGAACGATGTTGAGAAGACGCAAGATGTTAGGGTGCTGCAGTTCCTTGAGGAGAGAAATCTCCCGGATGGAAGTGCTCGGTACGCCCTCGCCCTCGGCTTCAAGATGTATTTTTTTCAATGCGACAATTCGTCCCTCATTTGCAAGGTCACGAGCCTTGAAAATAGCACCGCAAGCACCTGGTAGGTTTAGTTAGTCCGGCAATTAAATAGGAATATATTAGAAAATACGATGGCTGCATAAATGGTGGCCAAGGCCCCAGCGCTAGGGTCAGACGTACCTTGGCCAATCTTCTCTAACTTCTGGTAATTATCCATACTGTGGGCTTGTGGGCGAGAGTGTTGAGATCTGGGGGAATAATTGTATGAATGGGATTGCGAATTGTATCGCTGTATGAAAGGATTGGCTTTTGGAGGCTACTGAAAATGATTTTACCGCACGTCATTATTCCGCATCAGGTTGTAAGGTAGGATTTGGTTAGCCAAGGGAAGGCCCTAGAGAGGAAATGGAGACGGGGAGGATAAATGATAGGGAAAAATGAAGGAGAGAATAGAGAATAGAGATGAGAGGTTTCTGCTGGTCAATAAACGGTCGCTGCCATGTGCGGGGCCGGTGATGGCTGCGGGCCATGACCTCGGGGTGGCAGCTGCTACTGCCTAGAACAGGCAACGCTTTCAATTGTGTATAAAGAGCTGCACGACTCAGTGCATCCTGTCATTAAGATTTTGTTCCTCAGATAACGTATATGATAAGCGAGTGAGCCAGACAAGCGAGTGAGCCACTACATTTCTCACCTTAAAAGCCCTTTTTTAAACTTTTCTTAAAAGGTCAATTTAACTTTAAAATAGCTAAAAAAAAATAATATAATATATTTAACTACTATATCTTTATATATTACTTTTATACAAATTATAACTATTTTCTTTATAAAGTTATCTAGTAAAGTCTATTTACACTGTGAAATACACTGTATTTTAAGGTTTTATATAGAAAATAAAATAGATAAAAATCTGTTAAAAATATCAATTCATATAATTAACTATACTAAGTATAAAAATATTCTTTTAAGATTTTTAGCTATTTTATTTATGAGTTAGAACTCTATAGGGTAGGCTGTTTTTTATACTATACAGTATAGTGGCTCACTCGCTTGTCTGGCCCACTCGCTTATCATACACGTTAATCCTCATTAATTTCCTGATGCCATCTCAGATCCCTGTAGAGCCAATTGTCTGACACTAAGCGAGTGAAGTTGGTACGGAATACAGACCGGGTCTCTATAACAATTTTTGTTAAATGGCAGCTAAGGAGGTCGTCGAAATCGTTGTCGTTAGTTATCTGAGTCGATCCGCGATGCTATCTGTCGTGATGTGCTCGATTGTAAGGTTAAAAATTCGATCCGTTAATATCGGGTCCAGACCATTATGTAACGGTAGGGAACTCAAAGTCCCGGCAACATGGTACCTCTGTGTTCTCGTGCCGGTGGTGTGATGCACCCAGTGCGGCGGTCAATTCAAGTTCAAGCCAATTTTCATGAGAAAGTGAATTACGGCGCTTCTAGCCCGTAACTGTTGAACAGGTGCTGGGGTCTCACGTGCAAGCAGGGATACTTTAAGATTACAGCCGAAATGGTAAAACCTCCAAGGGGTAGATTTCAACAGAACACAACATGAATACACCAATTCACATCAATGAACCGAATACACGTAATGTCTGACAATTAAGAGTCTCAATTGCATCTCAGCGACCCGCGCACCCAAATGCATACGACCTTCGGTTCATTCTATCACCATGTCGGCCAAACACGCCGAGAGGATCATTAGCTACGCGTCTCCGGAGGATTGGGACTCCTGGTCCAACGAATTCAAGAAACTGGCGCACGCCTACGACCTGTGGCAGTATATTGATCCGACCGATCGCATCCGATGGCCTCAGCGACCAGAACTTCCAGAAATCCGAGACTACCCCAGACAAGCAGATCCGGACGATCCCGATAGTGGCACAATGACGCCCGGCTCAGATTACGTACCGCCCCGGCGAATCGGAGAGTTGACGTCTGAAGGAAGAGCGGAATACGAGCATGATATCAGGATCTACTCTCTGAAAGAAACGGCGTATAGAGAGACGAAGAAACAGGAGCAGAAGCTGGTCGAGTTTGTCCTCAAGACGGTCTCGGCCACGTATCAGAAAACATCCTGCGTCACGGGAGACCGATTAGACAAGTGGTATCAGGAGCTACGAAGATCTGGAGTGGTATACAACGAACGCCTTCGACCCGAAGCGCGCGACAAGTACCACAAAGCCGTACATACAGCCCAGGCGTCAAGACTCCCACAACCAGTTACGCACCCCCACAAACACCAGGCCAGCCCGGAACTGTTTTCATTCAGACGGTGGCTACTGATGCTGAGTTTGCCTCTGAGGAAGGCAGGAACGTGACTATTTACACTGACCGTCCTGAGTCTCTTACTGCACCGTTCCCTACATACCACCCTCCTCGCTCCCCTGGAGAAATAATTCCCTCAACTATCGAGAGGTCGCTGCCGACATTCGATACGAAGCCAAAATGGCCAACGCTAGCGGAAGGCCGTCAGGAATCAAGAGAGGCGCATTCGCAGCCACATACGGCGCTGCATCCAGGAACGACAGACCTGCAATCACAGACCGCGATAATGACACTATTGAAGTCCAAGGAGACGCCTCAGATTGGGCGACGGACGAAACATCCTATGCACATCGAGATACGCGAGGCCAAGGCCGTGGGCGTAGAGCACGAGGCGGCGGAAGAGGAGTATCAACAAAACGAAAACGAGCAGAGACGACCGTCAATCCGAACCCGGATGGCCCTACTTGTCGAGGATGTTTAGGTTTCCATGACTGGAAAGGCTGCTGGTACTTATTCCCAGCCCAGAAAGCCGAAGGATGGGAGCCCAACCAAGCGATACAACGATTAATAAATGACCGTCTCAAGAACGATACTGGTTTGGTGGAGGAAGTCAAACGATTGTCCAAAAGTAGAGACAGAACCACTCAGGACGAGTGACTTGGGCGGGGTATGGCACACGTCAAGGCAACCTACCTAGTGACGCATAACTTTATCGCAGCCTTCAACTGTGCCCCCTACCCTCTCAGACATTCTGCCATCCTTGACTCTGGATCGACAATCCATATCTTCAATGAAGTGTGCAGGTTCCTCAACTACCGACCGGCACCGTCTGGAGACTTCGTCTACGCAGGGGAGTCACCAGTGGCCATTCACGGGTACGGGAACGTGGATATTCGCGTTCAAGGACCTCAAGGACCCTCTCTTCTCAGATTGCGAGATGTAGCTCATTGCGTAAACTTTGCATGCAATATTGTGTCATACCGCCAGTTGCGGAAAAGGGGCTACTACTGGGATACCAAAGGGAATAACAACCAAATCCGCAGGAAAGATGATTCAATCCTCTGCACATTGACGGATCATTTCGACCAGTACGTACTGGAGTATATCGACAAATCAACAACGGCAGCGGCATTCCTAGCCAAACGGAAACAGTATGATTCGTGGACTAAACGCCCTCCTCGCAGTGGAGACGAAACCTTTTGGCACCTTCGACTTGGACACCCAGGGCCTGAAGCACTCAAGCACCTCGTGGGCCAATGTCGGGGGGTGAAGATCAGAGGGATCTCCACGGCTGAGTGTGATGCTTGTGGAATGGCGAAGGTGAAGCGCCAAGTCCGTCGACAAAGACGAGTTCCACCCGAGAAGGCTGGGATCCGACTCGCTATTGATTTCCACGACATGAGTGGGGATCCAGGCTACACTTCAGCTATGCTGGTCACCGACCGTTACTCTGGCTATATCTGGGACTATTATCTTCCCGATCGAACTGCACCAACGCTTATCGGTGCACTTGAGCATCTACTCAGAACACTAGAGCGACAACTCCAGTGTAGGCCCGAAGTCATCGAGTGTGATAACGAGATCCCGGATAGTCACCAGGTAAGTGACTTCCTCAGTATCAAAAACGGGATGCGCCTAGAGCCCTCCGCGCCATATGCCCAAAGTCAAAATGGCGGCGCAGAGCGCTCGGGGGGTGTGATCAAGGAGAAAGCTCGTGCAATGAGAGCTGGAGCAAAGCTGCCTTCGTTCCTTTGGGTTGAGATCTGGCGCGCTGCCGTATACCTATACAATAGGACACCCAAGTATATCTACAATTGGAAGACGCCATATGAGCGTTTCTACACTTACTTTGCCTTTAGGGACGGCGTGGTTGTCACGGAGCGTAAGCCCGATCAAACACACCTACGCGTGTATGGCTGTAAAGCCTTTGCGATGACGACCGATGCTTTGAAAAAGAAGAATCGGCGACAACGACTCAATCCCCGAGGGTGGATAGGATACCTGGTCGGGTATAACTCGACAAACATCTACAGGGTCTGGAATCCGTTGACCAACAAGGTCATCTCCACTAGAGACGTGATCTTCAACGAGAAGGAGACGTTCTCTGGGGATGTCCAACACCTCAAGGATGATTTAAAAGAACTAAACGAGGAAGAACTTATTCAGCATCTCACTGATGCAGAGGTCCCACAGGGATCTAGCATCAATCTGGATGCTTCTACCCAAGAAGAAGACGAGGAATTAAGCGCCTTGCCTGAAGGACTAGCGTTTGAGCGGGAGGCTGCAAGTTATCCACATAGAGGGTTTGAACGTGATCTCACGATTACGCAGGGTGAGACTGGCAGGACACTAGTCGTAGGAGATCGCAATCGAGAAGAGCCTGACGGGACTGATCACCCCTACACGACCGCTCGATTCACTCCCTACCTGACCCCGGAGACTTGCCCTCTACGGCCTGCTGCCCTTCTGGTCGCTACTATCAGAGAACCTCCCGTGAGGAAGGAGGGGGAAAACCCCCCTCAGTTACGAGCTGCCAAGATGGTGCATGTCCCACCTAGCGCTGGCACTTCCCCGGGACGAGACGGCGCAAATGGAGCCCCTCGAGTCATTTCAACTCCGAGCAGTTACTGGGAGGCCGCATTTAATGCCGGTCGACTCGCATCTGTGAAAGGGACCTGGAATGGCAAGGTGGTGAGTAAGCGGAAGCTCGAGAAGCAGGCGAGCTCGGCCAGCTGCCACCCTGATAGCGGAGAACCTCAGTTTACGGGAAGTCGAGGGGAATCTACTAAGCTGATGGATTCTCCCAATCGCAAAACACAATCTGCAAAGCTGACAGATTTAGGTGACGGCCAACGCCGAATACACCGGCGAGACATGCCAATATTGCCAAAAAGGCATAAAGACCTCAAGAACCATCCACTAGGTGACCTATTCCGCGAGGCAGAAAAGACTCATCTTGAAAGCCATAAAGAAATGCGCTCCTGGCGTGAGGTTCAGAGAGAAGAAGCCGCAGGCAAGGAACTCCTGGACTGCATGTGGGTTTATGTATACAAGTTCGACAAGCACGGATGGTTCACCAAGTGCAAGGCCCGGCTCGTTGTACGAGGCGATCAACAGGCCAAGTCGACACACGAGGATACCTATGCATCCACACTTGCCGGCAGATCTTTCCGAACACTCATGGCTATAGCTGCTCGCTTTGATTTAGAACTTCTCCAGTATGATGTCGTCAACGCCTTTGTCAATGCTGAACTGAAACAGGACGTCTATATGCGGATGCCCGGAGGCTACCGGAAGCCTGGCCTGATCCTCAAACTTCAGAAAGCACTATACGGCTTGCGCCAGTCACCATTACTTTGGCAAAAGGAACTAACCACCACCCTTACGAACATTGGGTTCAAGTCTGTACCTCACGAGCCATGCTGTCTCTCGAAAGGAGGAATATTGATATTCTTCTATGTGGACGACCTCATTGTTGCCTACGAGAAGACCAATCAAAGATCGGTCGAATGGACGATAGGCAAGCTTCGAGAAAAGTACCAACTCTCTGGAGGAGATATGCTACAGTGGTTTCTTGGAATTGAGATTATTCGCGACCGAAACCAACGTCTGATTTGGCTGTCGCAATCGTCATTCGTGGATAAGATCACTAGTCATTTTAGGATTCAAGGGGGAAAGCCTTCCCTCACTCCAATGACCACGAAAGAACTTCTTCCGAACGAAGAGCGCGCATCAACAGCGTCAATACAGCAGTATCAACGCAAGACCGGATCAGTGCTCTACCTGGCAGTAATCACTCGACCCGATATTGCCTTTGCTGTTTCTCGACTTTGTCGATTCAACATGAACCCGAGCGATGATCACCATGAGGCCTTGGACCACCTATTCCGGTATCTGCAAAACACCAGGGCACTTGCACTACAACTCGGCGGAACAGACACTTTTGATGTGTACAGTGACGCTTCCTTTGCCGACAACACAATCGATCGGAAGAGCTCGCAAGCCTACGTGATGAAGCTATTTGGAGGGACTATTGGATGGCGCGCCAACAAGCAGGACACCGTGACTACCTCTACAACAGAGGCGGAGTTGCTGGCACTTGCGCAGGCTGCGAAGGAGTCCATGTTCATCTCCAGATTAATCACCGAGCTCGGCGTGACCCTTGACAACAGAAGCATCATCATTCAGTGCGATAACGCGCAGACCATTCGGCTTATTAATTCCGACGTGGCGCTCCTGCAGACCAAACTTCGACACGTCGACATCCATAACCACTGGCTACGCCAGGAAGCACTCGCTAACCGGATCTCGGTCCGGCATAGTCCCACCACCGAGATGATTGCGGACGGCCTCACGAAGGCATTACCCGCTCAGCAGTTCCAGAAGTTCGTCATGCAGGTTGGCCTAGTGGATATTAACGATAAGATTCAAGAGAGAAGGTTCAAGGAGCTCACTGCGGAGGACTTTGTCAGAGCAGAGGAACAGCTTGATGGATGAGCCGAATAAGGGATCGGAAGGATGGCCAACCTGACAATAGGAATACGGACTGCACAGACTGAGCCACGATGGCCAGTCTGGGGGGGTGTGTTGAACAGGTGCTGGGGTCTCACGTGCAAGCAGGGATACTTTAAGATTACAGCCGAAATGGTAAAACCTCCAAGGGGTAGATTTCAACAGAACACAACATGAATACACCAATTCACATCAATGAACCGAATACACGTAATGTTTGACAGATATTTGCTCAAATTTGTGGCGTGCTCTCGGTAATCAGTGGGCCAGATTTCGTCCTGGGGCCACGGGGTCGCCATGATGCCTGAGTCGCACTGGGCAATGCGACCGACACTGGGCTATCCAATTCACCTTTCGGAGCGGTGTTGCGGCGCTGTAAATAGCTGTTGTTTTCAAAAATTTCGTTCTCGCTGTTGTTGAAGTTTTTCCTTAAGTGATAAATCACTACATTACACTGTGTTACGACCCCAGCGGTTACGTCACGTGTACCCCACAAACGCTCCACCGTAACCAACCAACCAGGCAAGGACCGACAAGTATAGGAACGACGGCGCTCCAGGACCGACAGCGACCTCGTGTCGCGTCGCTCATATACAACCATCACTAGTATATAGAACACATTCATTAGCACTTTCATAGGACTTAGCTCACCAGCTATCAATAAAGCATCTTTACATCAATAAGCCTAAACCGCATTACTTGATCATTAAGAAACGTGACATTTCGCATCGCTCAGCATCACGCCCTACGTTATCTGCCAACATAAACCTAGTACGGACTAGTTTACCTGTTCGGGAACCCAACCGTCACACACTGCTGATATCTCTAAACAGTCTAATGCCTCCTTTTATTGTAACTGACTGGCTTTAATAGCCTTCTTAAGCTTCTTAACTTTAGTTGCTCTAATTGAAGCCCTTAATAAGTGTAGCAGTTTGACTTTTTTTCTCTTTAGATATATTTATATTATATAATATATAACAGTTTTTAGTTTGAAATAGGAAAATTAATCTATATTCAGTTTGTATTTGCAGATTGCATAAGGTGTTATACTGAGCAGTACTTAAAGTTATATCTCTTAATAGTTAATAGTGTGTATTAAGCTTATTAAGGTAAAGAAGTTATATTAATAGTTAATAAGATAAGTTCTATTTAGTGCTAAATGAATGTGTTTATATACTAAATGTAATTATATAGAGGTAATGTTATATAAAGTTATTATTAATCCTAATGTCACAGCGTAAGACCAGACCAGGTTACCCTAGACCGATAGGCCAAGTGGATCTCAGTCACGTGGCGATACGTTATCGCAGAAGATCTTGACCGACCGCCAGATAGCTCCCGAACGTAGCTCCTCGAGCTACGTCTTGTCAATAGAGCCTGACCTGCCGGCAGTGCCTATCCGTAGCAATAGAACCTATCCGCCTAAAGCGTTCCCTGTTCACCTGTATTCCCGAGCCTGACCCGTGACAACTCGCTTATCATATACGTTATTTCATATATTAAGTATAACTGTAAAGAAATAACGTACATGATAAGCAGAACTTATCGTGGGGTCGTTTTGCGGAGTAATTTCGGGAAATCGTATGTGATTACACAACTACCATCTGATAAGTGCCCGGCGCCGCGCACGCGAATATCTCGACGGTTAGGAGCCAAATCGATGCAATTCCAGGGCTGGAGGATTGCTACGCTCTGGCGGTCCGTTTGGTTCAAGAGCGACGCTGTATTGACGAGCGGGCGCTGAGATATTTGCGTGTGCAGCGGCTGGGGGGCCAGGCTTCGCTGCAAGGACTACGACATAGCAATGCGCTGATCCTGCTGCTCCTTAATATTTTTTTTTTTTTTTTTTTTTTTTTTAAAAAGAAAAAAAAAAAAAAAAAAAAAAAGTTTAATAAAAAAATACGCCTTCTAGATAGATAGATAGATACGGACTAGTTACCGCTATAAATATATAAAGATCCTACCTGACGGCCAGCTTACCGTCGACGAGGGGCGGTCCGCCTCCTCCCTAGCCGAGCCCAGCGCCCCCGATGGCCCTGGCCCCGAGTCGGCCTTGGTCCCGGGCCTGGGTCATCGGGCACGGGGGTCCCTACCTGTACCCGTATCCGGCCCTGGCCCTGGCCCCGCTGGCGGCGCTGTTTGAGCTCGTCGACGAGCCGGTTCAAGCTCCGGCCAGCGCGTAAGAGCTCTAGCTCTGCAACTGCCTCCTCCTCGCTCTTGCCGGACGCCGTGCGGGCCAAGAGCTCGTCCCAGATCACCTTCCGGCGACAGAACTGCACCCTGATCCCATTCCCCGGGCGCCAGCGGCTTCCTCACGTCTCTTCTAGCACCCGTACGGCCGGCTGACCTGCAATCCCTTCCTCCCATTCCTTCCAGACATCCCACACTGTAAAGACCTTGGCCAGGGCTGCAACGACGGGCATACCTGGTACTGGAGGCTCTGGAGCCGGAGCCGGAGCCGTATTGAAGTTCAAGGTAGGGGCTGTCGACGGCGCCGGCGCCGGCGCCAGCGACACTGCTGGCCCGGCTCCAAAGTGGCCGGTAAAGGTGACAGGGACCTTGCCTTGGAGGAGGGCATCGAGGCCGCCCTGAATTCCTTCTAGCCGGGCCTCTAGCCGGATGGCCAGCCGCTGGCTATTCTGTAAGACGGCTTCGCGTGTGCTCTCTAACACACCGCTAAGCTCTGGCAACGCGCGTTGTACGAGCAGGCTTAACGGTTCCGTAGCCCCTACCGCGTCAGAGCGAACGGCGACGGCGAACTCATCCCATTCGGGCCCGTTAAAAGGGGCGTAGGCGAAGAAGGGTAGCGACGGATAGCGAGGCTGCAATACAGCCAGGTCCTGTAACAGTACTATACGCAGGCGCCGCATAAGCTTAAGGAAGCCGTCGGCGGCTAGGTCGTCGTCGTCGAGGCCACCTTCTGCCCAGCATTGCCGGCGCGCGCGAGCCTCAAAGCGAGGCTCCCACTCCTCGATCCACGGCCAGAGCTGCTTTTGTAAGACGTACGGGGGCTCGTGGGCCGCACGCGCGAGGAAGTAGTCCCCGGGTGACGCCGAGAAGCCGGCGACAATACGCATGAACTGGCGCGGTAGATGCGTAAGATAGGCCTGGCAGAGCACGCTCTGGTTCCAGCGGCCGGCCTGCGAGATCTGGGCGAGTGACGTGCCGTGAGTCTCCGCGTCCTGGGCGCCTACCCTGCGCGGGAGGTGCGTCTTCTTTGACGCCATAAGGCCAGCAGCACCGAAGATACGCCAGGTCTCTTGTAGCTGCGTCGGGTACGAGAGCTCCTGCTCGCGGTCCCGTCCGACAAGAACCTTGATCCGATACCAGTCCTGGCGGCGCCGGAAAGACGGGGACGGCTCGCCGGCGACGTGCCAGCGCCAGAAGAAGAGCTGTGCTAAGGCCCCTTGCGTACAGAACAAGGGGTCCTTATGCCGGAGGGCACCCATGAACTCTTTCTTTGCCGTCTTGTTTAGCTTACCGTCTTGCAAAAGGGTAACGAGGCAGCCACAGGGGGTCGGGCCTTCTGAAGACGGATAGTCGAGTAGAGACAGGTCTGCAAGCTCCATCTTACGGCGGTTTTCCCCCCGTAAGAGGTAGTAGTGGCCGAATAGGAGGTCAACTCGCGTACGGAGGTTTTGCGGCATGTATGCGGCCCCGCTGAGAAGGAGATCCTGGACCCGGAGCCATTCGTCGGGTGAATAGCCGGCCTGGATCCCGTCAGTCCCGCGGTCTTTAAAGGAGGCGCGGTCGTGCTTCCCCCGCTGCCCGGCCGCGTTGCTCAAGGAAGCCTCGTACGGCGGCGCCCCGGGGATTTTCCGTGTTTGCGTTGCCGTGGGCTACCTGGAGCCGCCAGAGCTCGATAACGGCCGCGATATAGGCGTCGATAGTGCCCCTCGTAAGCAGAGATCCTTCGGCAAGGTCTGCTGCAGCCGGCGCAAGGGCCGTGGGTGGCACGTAGCCCTCGCGGTCGTCTGCAAGCAGCTCGGCGGCCTCGGCCAGGGGGACCTCTAGGGCTTCGGCTAGGCTTTCGGCCTCTGCCAGGGCCGCGGCCTCGAGCTGCTCCTGTTCGAGCTGCCGCCGTAACTGTACAGCCTTTCCTTTGCCCTTGCCCTTACCCCGTGCCCGTGGTTTCTTTTGCGGCGGGGCAACGCGTCGTAAGAGGATATCCTCTTTGAGCCACGCTGCTAGCTTGTCTGGGGTTACGAGCTCGCCGTCGGGCCAGCTATAAAGTGAGCCGTCTGCCGCAGCCCGAGGCGTACGGCACCAGGCCTATAAGTTCTCGTCTGTTAGCCGCCCATGGGACTCTACGTAAAAAAAAGAGACAAGGGCAAAGGGGAAAAGAGAGGGCGGCGGCCGGGGGAACGCGCCTTCCACTCCCGCTACTTCGCAGCATAACTCCGTGCCGTGTTCGCCGGCTGTTCGTCCTTCTTCGCCTGAAGGCCCGCCCTCCGGGCGGCACGGGCACGCTCGTCTGCGGCCGTGTACGAGTCGTCTGCGGCCATCTCGGTCGATCAAGGCCTTTCTACGTGGTGTTTGTTTCCTGTCTGGGGCCTGATAAGTATACAATACAAGTCTATTACGCCCGGTAGGCCAACGCCTAATGGGCTCTGAAGCTAAAGGTACATACACTTCGCTAGTTATTGCCTTGCTCTCGCCAAGCCCATACAATTCTCACCTTGTTCCTTCCAGTCTAGTCATTGCTTTTCTTCTTAGTCCTCGTGATTGTTAGTAGTAGCAGGTCAACTTGAAGCCCAATTCCTCCAAGTGTTCAGTTTCCTATCTTCGGCGGCTGAAGCGGTGCCTGCTGTTGACTATTTGAGGGCGTCATAGGTTATCGGTTAGTGTTGATAAAATGTTACTAGGTTAGTAGTGTTCCCGTCATCTCCGTTCCAAGCGACCTGTAGCGATCGCGAACCTGATCGTGGCCCGCACCGCGTCCATGTCTGGCTTCCATTCCTGACCGTCTGATGCTGCCTTACCTCCCAGATGAAAGGAGAGGTTGCCGCGTTTCTCATTTATACTCTGAAACATCTCTTTGCGTTGTGTCGTCCATTTAACGCATCGAAAGAGGAAATGCTCTACCGTTTCCTTTGCCCGCCTACATGGGCACTCATCCGTCGGTGCTGCCCAGATCTGATATAGATAGCCGTTCAGTCGCGCCATTCCGGTTCTAAGCTGCGCCAGCACGCTGGCTTCCTTCCATGATAATTGGTCGTATAGCAGGCGGGTATGTTTACCGGGCAGAGCTGAGTCGACCTTCCTAGAATGCCTGCCAACTCCATCTGGTAGCTTCCTTTCCGTTCGTAGATCTGCCCTCGCTCGATTGAGAATTGTAGTCTTCGCTTTGGTCATTCCTCTCTGCGGCGTCATGTACGGCTCCGTTGCATGACGGGCCGACATCTTGGCTGTCTTTTGAATGTTGAGCTCACTATTAGAGGATAGCCAGATGATATTGACTCTGTTGCCGTTTCCTCGGAGCTTCTCTACAGCATCATATATCTCTCGGATGTGCCCTTGGCCTGACTGCTGGCGTGGGTTACCTATAGCCTGGGCTGCAGATCTGTTACTCGTCAAGATCACAATAACTCGATACTTCATCTCTGGCAGACAGCCGAGGCCATGAGCAATCGCTGCTAGTTCGGCTGTGTAGGGGTTGTGTTCTTCCCTCGTACCCAGGGTGGCCGAAAAGGTTTCGCTGATCTTGCCGGTTCTTGTTACGGATATAGGGATTCTGGTAGTTCCTCCCATGCCGACCAGATCATTTCGCGCGGAGCTGCTTGTCGCTATCCTGACCGCCCATCCTGCTTTGGCTAACTCTTTGATCTTGTTTTCTTCTTCCTCTCCTTGACTATCCAGTATGGCTTGTAGGCGTGCCTCCCACGGAGCGAGGGTGAATGGCTGAATGACTTCCATGGTATCCTTCGGTAACTCTCTGCATATATCCGCGATACGCCTGAGTGGAGATATGAAGCGTCTGAAGGCTTTGATTCCTCGTAGGAGATTCCGGATCGGGTTGGTCCGCGGCAGCGTGTGTATGTCTACCCATAGCTTGCTTGCTCGTCTCCAGAACCTTTCTTGGATGGGCGCTATGTGGGCTTCAGCTTCGGCCACTCCTGTCGCCACACTTGTAAAGGATCCTATGGTTGCTTGTGCTCCTATCCTTTGTACTCGATGGATCGCATACGCCGATGCTGTTTTGCACGCATGCATCCAGACGTTGGAGGCATAGTCCACCACAGGGGCTACCATGGCTGTAAAAAGCTGCCTCGTTGTCGAGGGAGCCATTCCCTTCAGCCGTTTCAGTTCCATCGCAGCTCCTAAACCCTTCGTTGCTGCCCTTGCGATGTGTTGCTTGTAGTGAAGCCGTGAGTCCATGATGACCCCCAAGATCTTGACCTGATCCTTCGGAAAGACTCTCTCACCCTTAATAGTAAATGGTTCTGAGTCTACTCTGCCTGTGTACCTGGTGAAATGTATGATCGCCGTCTTTTCCGCCTCAAATGTCGCGCCGCTGCGTCTCTCCCAGTCGAGAGCTTTGTCAATTATTGCTTGTATTCCTCTCCGGTTGCTCTGGGCTGTCGGTCCCGATACCCACGCAGTGTAGTCATCGACAAATGCAATAGCCCCACCATTCTTATCGATCTGAGTTTGCACTAGATCTGCATTGAAGAATAGAAACAGTATCGGCGATAGGGGCGAACCCTGCGGAAGTCCTGCTTGTGGTAGAGGTCGGCTTTCAGAACTTTGGCCATTAATTACAATGGTTGCAGTCCGCTCTGAACAAAAGGCATCGATCCAGCGCAAGAGACCCTCGGGGATCCCTCTCGCCTTCATCCGCTGCAGCAACCTCTCTTTGCACACACCATTGTATGCGCCTTTCACGTCGAAACTGACGAGGCTCACGACATGGCGTGAACGCCAAGCCGAGAAGATGTGCTCTTGTAGAAGTACGAGGGCTTGCTCCGCTGATCGTTGCTTCCGTGCACCGAAATGGTTGGTCGGGAGAAGTCCGTAAGTCTCTACCGCGTGGGAGATCCTCTCAGCAACTACCGACTCTAACACCTTACCCAGCGTAGCGAGAAGCGAGATTGGTCTCCACGCTTTCGCAATCGTGTAATCATCTTTACCTGGCTTCTTGAGTGGGATGATTCGAGCATGTCTCCACTGGTCTGGTATCACGCCTTCCTCCAGTGATGCCTGAAAGATGGCGAGGACGTCGTGTTTCACTGACGGCCAGACTTGCTTCCAGACGATCGCTGGTAGTCCATCTTCTCCTGGTGCCTTCCATGATTTTGTCGCCCACAGTTGACGTTCCACTTCTTCCAAAGTCAGGTCGGGCATCGTTACTGGGGCTCTCTGTTGTCGCGGTCCTTCGTCTTCGATAGTGTCTGGCAATGGCGGGAAGAACTTGGCTAGCAGTTCTTCGGCTTGCTCTTTATGGCTCGTTGTTGCTGTTCCGTCTGCTTTGACGAGCTGCGGTACTTTCCCAAAAGCTGCCTCATCCCCAGACTTCATGTACTTGGCTGCTTTCCAGATATTATCGTTATCCGCCAGAAACTCCTTCCAATGATTGTTCTTGCGTTGTCGGATGGCATCGTGATACTGCTTCGCCGCAGCCTTTGCCGTATTTTCCAGACCTTTAGCATCCTGCCCCGCACGCCTTACGGCTCGAGCTCGATTTCTCCAGTATGTGTATATATGCCGCAGCTGTGTGAGGTCATGGGTCCACCACCGCTTTGCGTATGGCGACGGTTTGGCTCTGGGTGTCAGTGCTCGGACTGCTTCTAGCACAGCCGACATCAACCTGTCCGTTTTCTGCTGCACCGTGCTTCCCACTGGCCTAACTCTCAGCGTCTCCACAATCCTACTATTGATCTCCTTCCAGGATGCATTCTTGAACAGAAGTCTTTCTTCCTGTTTCGGTACCGGGACTGAAATGTCGAACACCGTCTCTATCGTGCGATGGTCCGACCCGTGCTCCGTACCATGTATCGCGCATTTGATGTTTGTGTCCGCAAGCTCCTCGGACGCCAGAACCAAGTCAATGGTTGTTTCGTAGTCTCCGCTTTGCCATGTCTTTGTGCCCCGGCGAAGGAGGTTCCTAAGCATGAAATCGTTCATCAAGTCAATGATCGGATCCGCCTCGCCCTGTCTCTCCACTGATATATCGTCTCCGCCCCACATCTGGTCGTGGCGGTTAAAGTCGCCAGCAATGACCAGATCTACCGCTCTCCCCGATCTCTGTCTCACCTCTTTAATAGCTTTACGAAGCTTAGCGCATATGTCTTGTAGAGCTTGGCCGTCCCCCCCCGGCACGTAGATAGACGCCGTGAAGACCAGACGATCTGGCAGCCGAACAACCGCTGCCGTCACGTCTGGGGAGTCTATCGGCACCTGCTCGGCTTCCACCTCCTTGTTCACCCAAAGCATACTCCGAATCACCCATCTACCTTCCCTCTCTGTCGTAGGCACCATCTTGACCCATTTGTGGTGCCCCATCGGTATTGTTAATAGCCTACCCTGAATCCTCCGTGCTTGGGGTTCTTGGATGGCTAATACGGTTGCATCCTTAATGTCCTTGTCGTTCATTAAACTATCATGTACCGGTCCTTGCTTTCTGACATTCAGTTGAAACAATCGGAATATGCTATTCATGCTGCGATGGATAGAGCTTCCGACAGTTTCTGCTGTATGACTCGTGGGGGCCGCCGCATGGGATACATTTCGGAAGCGTTTCTGTGCATGCACTGTGGTGATGGCCTTCTTGCGCGCATCTGCCACAGACTTGTGGTCTGTCGCATTGGTAGGCCTTATGGCTCGTGATCTGTTGGCAATTGTAACATTGCTTGGGGCGGTCACGACGTTCAAACGCCTTTGTAGTACCGGATTCTCCTCCAGCCACAAAGAATCCTTCGTTAATAAATCGCCTAGCTTCTGAACGTTTTTTAAGGTATACAACCATCGAGCCGTACGCCTTGGGGACGTCTCTCTTGCTGAGCCATGCTACCTTTGCGACATCGGTGTCATTTTCTCGGCCGAGCATCTCGGTGATCTCAGTTCGGACTTCGTTCCTCTCGTTCAGCACCGCAATACGGCTGACATTATCCACTCTGATAGGGTACAGGTCGTCTCGTAGGATACGGGCTCCTGTGGCCAGTTTTGTTTCCGCTGCGCGTTTCACAATCTCATGCTCGCTCTCGTCCCTGCAGGTGATCCTGACACGGTGGGGATTCTTTGGGTCCTTAGTCACCGCTCGGCATCGCCACGTGGGATTGTCTAGTTCGGATCGGACTTGGTTCTCCACTGTCGCTCGGATCGTCCCGGCTGAGAGCCTAGCCTCATCTTCTCCTAGGCTCGAAACGTCAATCGTGCAGTAGAGCACGTCTGTGGGGTTCGGAGGAGCGGCTAAGGTCCTCGAATCGTTGTGGGGTAAGAACGGTGTCAGTCGTGTGACGTCAGCATATGATCGTTGAGGCCCGTCCACTGCATTTGTAGCGATAGTTTCGAGCTGCTCGCGGACGCGCTGCAGCTCCTCGGTCATCTGATCCTTGATCTCTACCATCTGCTTGCCCATCTCGTGCACTGTCTCTTCCTGCTTTGCAACAGCTTCCTTGAGTTCCTTGGTCATCTCCATCTGTTCCCTCAGCGCTTCCTGCAGCCTCTTGGTCTCCCTGCGCGACTCCGCCAAGAGATCCAGCGCCTTCTGCAGCATTGCCCTTCCATCGCTGCTGCTGCCACTGCCGCTACTCTTTCGGGTTTCGGTCGGTCGGTCGATCTGTTCTTCGGCCGGTACATTTCGCGTCGTCTGCCGGGTAGTTTTTCGCGATTCTTTGGCCGTGTCTTCCAATTGTCGCGCGGTGTCTCGGACCTTGCTCGTTGGCCTCACCATTCGACTTGGTCTCTTTGGCGTCGAAAAGGGGGCGTCATCCTGCTCCACTACGATCTCGGCCCCTATTGGGTCCGCCATGACGGGCAGTCTCCACCACGAATTTTCTCCCAAACAACGATGATTCTTCTGATCCCTTCGCGTGTAGTTAAAAATGCAGTCGTCCCCGTTTTCCACTTTTTTCCCCATTTTAGAAGGACGGGTACCTGTCCGCCTATTGACCGCCCGGACGACCCGGCAACGTGCACGGGCCAGATTTGTTGTATTTCGTCGAAATACCACAGTAGGCTCAGCTGCCTTCTTCACTTTTTCACTTTTTCATAAGGCGTTATCGAGGGCTGACTAGGCTCGGCTCTAGGCTCAGCTATGTTCCCTAGCCTAGTCCTATGTTTCATACTACGGTGTTCCGGCCTTTTCAACATCCTCAGTTGTGGCTGAGACAGATATTCAGCTCCCGCTCATAGCGCGAAAACCCCAAGGCTTTCTCCGAATCCCACGATATTTGTAGCCCCCAGCCGCACGCTAACATCCGCGCGATATATTCGGTTAATTGTGCTTCAACCAGCTCTCTCATGTACCCACCCAATTCACTGTTCTCTTATTAATATTCACACGTGGTTGCGGAGGTGGATACACTTGCCGCGGCACTGAAAACAGAGCATCAACGCAGTCGACACAGACCCTGTCGGATTCATTATGCCAACGGTTGGGCTCATAATTATTCAAGAATTCGTCAGTTAATAATAACGAGGCACTTGCGGGATACCAGGCATATAGATAGAGAACAGCATGACCCCGCGTCCATCTAGTTTGAGCCAACGCTTCCTGCCTGAGCCCTTCTGTCGTGTTTGACTAATCCTTGCACAGGAGGGCAGATGTGCCACTATCACATCGATATCACACTAATCCATTACTACCACCCAGCTGCCTACTCCGTACTGTCGCCTGCGATTGCTATGGGAATAAGGCCACTCTTTATCATATAGATAGAGCACCCAAAGCGCTTCAACTAGTCACTCCGTAGATACACAGTTTATAGTCAATCCAGTAAATATTTCCCATCATCATAGCCTTCTCCCAACAATTATGATATGCACTATCCCACAAACGGCAGCTGTCCAGATGCCAGGTCGGGCCAGTTCCATCGCCAGCTTAGGGCAACTAGCCGGCTGAATATCTCATGTGGTTAGTGTACATTATGCGACACAATTTTGTTGCTTCTGATGGGCTGAAGGGGCTTTTGAGGCTTCTCACCGTGGAGATTAGATGCCTGTGCAGACCAGCAAAAAGAGACCGTGCATAGCTCAAAACGGCAAGCCTTAGGCCTGATTTGGGAGCTGCTGGCCAGCGGCTGACGGGCTGCTCAAACGCTCTGGTGGTGATTGATTCCGGCGGCTTAAAAAGAGGCGCCCTCTCGCCTTAACAAAGGGTCTCTGCCTTATCATAGCCTCCGGCCCGCAGGGCCTGAGGGATGAGGCTAGGACTGGTCTTTCCCTGTCGATTAGTCGCTTCATCTGGTTCATAGGTAACCTAAAGCTCATGGGCGTCCACACCAGCTCCCTTCCCGCCCCCCACCAAACCAAGACCGGAGGCGTCCCGGCCATCGCCATAAATCCTCCGTCCTCGTCCAAATAGTCTTCCTCGCCGATAAACTTCCTGCGTTGCTTCATCGCGTTCATAGAAAACATAAAGCTCATGGACGTCTACACTAACCCCCCCTCAAACACCTACAGCCTCGGCACCCTCTTCACTCTACCCACGAAAGCCGGCGGCGTCCCGGCCATCTCCATAAAATCCTCCAACTTCCCCATCCTCATCGCCGCCTACTCCATCCTCATCCAAATCATCTTCGCGAGCCTATGGCAGTTCTTGGCCAACCTTGTTCTCCTCTTCCACGCGCTCCGGGACGCTGATGCGGGTCGCGCACGCTATGTCGCTTTAGTCGCCTTCTGGAACTCGAGCAACCCCTGGACAGCCATAACCACGATGGGGGCCTTCCTCTGTCAGGCCACCATTAACGGCGGAAACGGGCGAGTGTCCCGACCAGAGAAATTCCACGGCATCATCCTCTTCCTCCTCTCCGTGATCATCGCTTTCGGCGGAATTGCCGCATCGATATTCATTCCCAACGCCATGTCCCTTGGCCCTGCTGCGCCAGTCCACCCAAAATCCGTCTTCCTCCCCGAGCTCGAAGACATCGCATCGTCATCAAGCATCCGCATCGATCGGCTGAACGCCCCCGCCATATTGCGTGCACTAGGGAGCACAGAGGCGTTTAAGGACGTGACTGCGAGGAAGAACGTCGATACAGTGAAGACGACATTGCCGGGTAGCAATGCGACCCACCCACGGCAGCGGTACGATTACCGGTACACCATCACTGCAAGGGAGTTCGGGTTGCAAGCCCCTTTGGAGTTCTCGCATAAAGTCCAGGGATCCTGCATTACCGAATATAATTGGCTCCGTCCTGTCCCAGACATTGCAGACCCAGCGCGGTTTAACGGATACGTTCCATTCGACCTCGACCCCGTGGAGCCAATCCTGTTAGACCCAACCGACAACATGACCGCGTTGTGGACCCAGCCAAGCATGGGAATTGAATACCACCCCTCGGACGAGGACCTGACGATCACGAACCGCTCATTTGCCCTGATCCCCCAACTCGCACACGCCGGGAGTATCACGGCCAGTACAGATCCATGGTACCTTACCGAGCCGTTCAATTCAGAAACTGAGGGGTTCTTGGGATACCGCGTCAAATCCGGTCGCCCAGCCATGTCCTGCTGGGAAGAATCCCTCCTCTGCCTACACAAAACCTGTACATCTGTAGACGGCATCAAAAAAACGCCTCTCCCCAAGGGCCTGCGCATAATTGTCATGGGCAAATTCTCCATTCCCGTACTTACTAAAATAATCCTATCAGCTGGACCTGCGGCCCTTAAATCTGTCGCTGGTATTGGGTGGACAGGACTCCTGGACTGTGCGTCCTCGACGCTAAAAGACGACCTTGACAGGCTGGTCCTCGCAGCTTATCTTAACTCCCGTGAAGTATTCCGCGAGACTGCACTTTTGGGCCCACAAGCAGGAATGAGCAACATCCTCGAATCCGCGAACGGTGACCTCTTTCCCGGGTCTGCGGACTTTGTCATGTTGACGGGTGATGTCACAGCGATATCTTATTCCTCCCTCATTGCTATACCCGTGACATGTCTTGCTGTCACATTCCTTGCTGCAATGCTCCCACTGGTGAGGAAAATGGTTTTAAAAGCGCCTACCACTAATCGAAGACGCGCGTCCGTGACGTATGCTGCCCTCTGCGCAGGGTTGAGGGCCACTCAGTTGTATAGGATGGTGGACGAGAAAATACTCTGCACGCCAGATTGGATTAATAGGAAGAACATTATTCCGTTGCCCCCACCTGTTGAGACAATGCCGAGGGTGTTGATTCCTTCTTTTGTTGGAAACGCAGTGGAGTTTCAAGAAGACGGGGAAGACGGGGATGGCGGAGATGGCGGGGATCGTTGTCGTCTGACAGGCGCAGACGATGGGGGGAGAAGAGACAGTTCTTCTATTGAGATTGCGAGTGAGGATGGAGTTAGCCTCGATATTTTGGCACCTCCTTGAGCTATCGGGTCGAGTTTAAGTCGAGGTTTGGATAAAGATAGGCTCCCATACTCTCAGCGCTCATCGTATCTCAACTCAATCAATCAATCACCCCAATCAAATCAATCAAATCATCGAATTCTTCCTTTCAATCAAATCAAATCACACATTTCTAAAGTTGAAATAATTGACATATGCATCATGTGATCGCCTAATCTCGAGGGAAAATCCAGATCTTCCCGAACCACTACCCTACACTAGATATTTGCAGATGGAAGTCTACTCTCAACAACTCTCCCCTGTAAAAATTCTTTCTTGGCACGCACTGTTAGTGCACTGTTAGGAGCGGGATTTTCTACGGGCTACTCGGCCACACAATACTGCGGGGACGCCATCGGCTCCCTAACAGCAGTTTTCAGAGAAGGAATTTTGGAGAGTTCACCTTCTCTGACAACACCTTTGTCGGATCTAATGGCGGCACCTCAGAACCAGAACGCCTTAGATATCGGAGGACGGTGCCCGTGGCATCGGTAGCGACATCCTCCCGATCAACGACGCCGATTGCGATGGGTTTTTCCCCTTTGAAGGCAAGCCGCACCGCCGGCCTCTGATTCCTTCCCAAGGTTTTTCCCTGCCGCCACGACAGTCGACTACGAGCTACAACTTGGTTACTGGAGATTGTGGACTGCGTCAGCAGATGTAGTGATGCGTGAGAGAATTCTGGTCGGTGGAAAAAGCTCGACAGTAGATTGCCCCCGAACCCGCTGACGGGTGACGGGCTTGAGAAATACAGCACCTTTTGTGCCATTGGTATGCTGGATGGTGAAGGAAGCGGGGTTTCCCTGTACCTAGCTAGCTCAGCACGTCTTTTGCTCCAGTAGGAGATCTGGCTTCGTTACAGCCACCCAGACGAAAAATATACAAACAAACAAAAAAAACAAACAAACAGTCTACTCTCAAACCGACGCCGCGGCTGCTTTTCGAGCCATCAGAAGAAGCTACCTGCTCGGCTTCAACCAGGATGTTCAGATCGCCAAAAGAGGCTTTCATCGTGTGGTCCGTCGGGCCAAGAGGCGCTATTGGCGTAACCTCATCGATGGCTTCTCCAGCAGTAGCGATGTTTTCAAAGCTGTCCGGTGGCTAAAGTTCCCAGGAGCCTTCCAGCCGCCACCTCTACAGGTCGATAACGTCGTGTACGAAAGCCAGATGGGTAAAGCCAACGCACTCCGACAGGCTACCCTTGAACGAAGAACTGCGGAGGACGACATCGCAAACGCATGGACGCCAGTATTCCCACCTAGATCGATCCCATTCTCTCCAGAAATCTCTCTGGAGGAGGCGCAATATGCGACTTGTTACACAGGCAATACATCCCCAGGGTCAGACAACATCACAGTCAAACTTCTTGAAGCAGTATGGCATATTATCGGTACACACGTCCGTCGTCTCTTCGAAAGATGCCTTACCATAGGCCATCATCCAAAACCATTCAAGGAGGCGGAGGTGGTCATGATCGCGAAACCGGGACGGAGAGACCTTACCGAACCACGAGCATGGCGACCCATCTCACTGCTCTCCTGTCTTGGTAAGGGACTAGAACGACTGATCGCGCGCCGCCTAGCCTACTGTACCAATTACCACTGGTAATGACATTCATTACAAGTTTTTGTGGCCCGTGCACCACTCTTTTCCAACCTCTTGTGCCTGGGTTCGAATACAAGAAATCCTGGTCCGTGCACTCTCCTCACTCCACCAATCATTGTGATACAAAAGCTGAGTTCCCTGTCTTCTATGCTGTAGGGGGTGCGCCTGAAAACTTAATTGTAATGACTGTAATAAGGATGATCTGGTGGCATGTCCCCCTTTCCAACTTTCCCTATCACAGGAGGAAACCCCAAGCTGATAATCACTCGCGCAACTCGCCTGACAGTCCTTGGCCACTTCGATACCGCGATTCTGCAATACTGTACTGGTTGTGCACTTGACATAGAAGCCATAATGGCTGATGATACGCTGCTCTCTCGACTGAAGCTATCCATCGAATCTCGTGCTCGAGTTCTCATATGCTGCCACGATACTTGTCGCTTCGCTCTCGCTTCTGATCCGGCTCAAGTTAGCGAGCATCTTCGGAGAAAACACAAAGTGACTGCTGCGGACCGCCGTCAATTAACCCGTTTCTTGAGCGCCAGCACCCAAGAATTACGGGATCCATCTGAAGCTCGTGTTCGAAAGGACGGCTTAACCCTACGATCCGGACTTGTGTCTCGTTCATGGATATATATGCAAATTCTGTACTGAGCGCGCGGCGAGCTCCCAAGTGATCTCTCGTCATGTGGCCTCAAACCATGAGGAGGAGAGGCTTCGACTAGGGGTCCGAAGAAAAGCCATGTACGAGCCTGCGTTCTTGCAAGCGTGGACCAAGAGTCCTCCTGGAGGACGTTACTGGATTGTTGAATACGGCGGGTCCTCAGTCAGACCAGTCGGTGGTAAGGAAGCTCACGACCATCTCAAGGACATCTTTGAGCGAGAGCAGGGAAGACAGAGACTCTTAAAAGAAATGGACCTACCGGATGGAACTGGCATGAACAGCGGTCCCCAAAACACAACATTCCCTGGCTTGAGAGGACCGGCTGGGAGCAAACATTCCGTGGGTTTGACCGAAACCTACTTAAAAATCTAACTGTTGTGCCATCGTCTACGACTTCACGCCAAGGACTGGTATTGGCAGCAAACATGGGCCTGTCTAGTTATATCGGATCCGAACGGCAGATAATCAGTTCTGCTGGTGATGAAAGCAGAATCGCTAATCTCATCGCTGCGGTAGACGCCGTGATGGACCGCTGCGAGCAGACGGCGCGGACAACAAGCAGGAGCCTGTTATGTTGGCTACGTAGCGTACGACCCCACGTCTGCTACGCCAAGCCCTTCACTTTTGTGGGGAAGGCCGCTAGCAGGAAGCAGTACATTCGAGTGCTTAAAAGGTTTATTGCCATGGTCTTTCGAGCCTTCAACCTACCTGCAGACATCCGACGGCGTCAAGCCGGCATACGGCTCAAGAAAGCACATATTCGTCTAATATCGGCATTGTGGAACCACGAGATTTGGAAGCAGTGTAACACCTCGGTTGAGGGCTTCTGGACATTAATCAAGTCATCTACCACGACTGACATTGAAGATGAGTTAGATGAAGAGAGCAATGATGAAGAGAGGCACAATGACGACAAAATCTCGAGTGGATATGAAAGTGATGCCACATTGGGGTTTGAGGGCTCGGAAAACGACGACGTGGATGATGGAAATAGTGAATACGAAGATGACGAAACACTTGAGCAAGACGACATTGACGATCACAAAGTGGAGACTCGTACGCTAGGAGAATCGGATGGGATGACATAACCATTGGTCGAAGAAGTGTTGGAACTGCTATTCGGACTGATTATGGAGTTCAGTACCGAAGAAGTCATAGATGGGCGACCGGCGTCGACCCTGTTGGTATATTTTAGTGGGATTCTTGGATTCACAGCCGATCTCAACAGCTTTCTCCCGGCCAGGTCGTATACGTCTAACCTTGCGGCATTGATATACATTCAACGACTTCTGTTCCTTGAGTATGCCTTACCAGCACGAGGTTATGCTACCCTTGGAATCACACGACGTCCTCGGACAGGCCAGGTTCTACTGCTACAGAAAACAAGGCTGGAATACCTAGTTCTCGGATCACAGTCGCCATTCGAAGAACTCTTCTCGCTCCTCGCATACGGAAGGGCAATAGCTGGCTCAGAGACGCCCGCGTTCCTTCTCAGATGGAGCGATGATAGCCAGACTGTGTCATACAAAGACGAAATCTCGGTCCATATGGAACAGTTCCGACGTCTCCCAATGACGCTTTTAGAGCGGGCGGAAACTCTTTCTGGGCAATTGATGTATGGATGGAAACCTCCCTGTGACCTTTCTTATGTGAAAGACGACATCTCGAATACGACACACGGATTCTCATTCGTTAGTCATCCGAAGAACGATCTGACAGAAGCGTATTTGGAGCTATCGTTGAAAGCTTGCACCAGTCAAGCAAGCCCACTCTCGCGCAAAGGAAAATGGCATCATGGTGCTATCCTTGCATTTTTGAAAAAGGAAGAAGCATTGCGCGAGATCTTAGCCGATCTTATGCTCATGACATGCGGTGGTCAGCCTCGCTCACCAGACTTACTGGAAGTCCGGGTTCGCAATCATGGAACTGCTGAGCGAAGTTTCTACGTATACAATGGCTTCATGATCTATGTCACTCGCAGTCACAAGGCAAAGCGTTCAACAAACAGAGAGTTCATCGTTGCCCGATTCTTTCCCTTTCAGGTCGGACAGTTACTATATACATATCTTGTGTATATCCGTCCTTTCGTGGACATGCTTGCCCGAGAGCACGAACCCTACACGAACGAATGCTCGCCATATTTTTTCAGGACTAGACCAAATAGTGACAGCCAATGTTGGTCCACCGAGCGCCTCACCAGAATAGTCAAGCGATTCACGCACGAGGTCTGGGACCAAGGCGTCAACCTGCGACTCTTGCGACAGCTTTGTATCGGTATCACTGATAGGCATGTTCGGGAGGTAAGCCAGCCTTTCAACCGATTCGACGACCGGACGGATAAGGCGGATCGCGGGGTTACTTTTGCTTGGTCGAGCGGCCATCGCCCACTACAACGAGCAAGAACATATGGGCTCGATGGAGCTTTCCCGACGCATTTGCAACCCCAATTGCTCGAACGCTACGAATGGGTGTCGGTTCGTTGGCATGAGTTCTTGCATATGCCTAGCAGATGTGTATCTCCGTCGATGCGCGTCGGAACAAGTTCAGGCAGACAAGAACATACCACACCAGATGCAGTGGATTTCGACGACCAATCTCACGACAATCCGTTTCAGTCACCGCCTCAGTCTTCTCCGACGGTATCGTTATCTAGTGCCATGCCCTCGAAGAGGGACCGGCAGGTTCAGAGCTCACTCAAACGCCGTGCCACAACCACATTATACCAAACCCCGGTGAAGAGAAGACCTAATCGATTCGCGGAGCTATTGTCTTCCATGGCAAATTTGACAGATAGCTCACAGAAGGAGTCTACAACTCACATGTTCGGTCATATGTGTGACTTTGGAAACTCCATGGCAGCCCAGGAATATGAGATGATAGTCTCCTATCTTGAAAGTAAACAAGTCGAGATCCGGCCGCTGGACAAAAATGAAGTGGAGATCGTTGTGTCGGGCGATTCCGACAGGGTCGTTAGCAATCAACCCTTCACGGCAGCTCCATTTCTGGACCTCAACGATCGGCTTAGCTGGATCCATAAAACTACCGAAGATTGGAAATTCGTCGGTTGTGAGCTTTGTTTCATAAACAAGGGTGAACGCGAACCCGATCATGGACTAGAAAACTGCGAGGAATGGCCTGCTAGTAAGCACGCTAAGCGTATCTTGAGCTGGTTAATTACTTTGAAGATCCCGCGGTACTACGACACACGGGGAGCGTGCAGTATGTGTGGGCACGGCTGGCTGGTTTGTGGCGAGATGAGACATGGAGAGCTGATCAGGCGAAAGGTGTACGAGGAAGATGCTGGTAGCCAGGAAGCAGATTTAATGGGAAAGTCGTGATGCCACATCTAACTACGACGGCTATTGTGAGAACACACCAGTTGTCCGCAGAATGATCGCAGCTCTATGCGCATATGATAATCAGATACTGGGGAAAGTCTTGACAAAAACGACTCTTGATCACGAAAATCTCGACCTAACATTGGAAAGTCAGGCCAGGCAATGGTTGGAACAGCGTATACTGTCTCCCGATGATTACTGGATGTCGAGACTCGTCTATGTGCTAGATCAGCTAGTCGTGGCGTATGACTTCCGACGGTCAAAGGGGCGAGTGGCAGAGCATAACGATCGGACAATCGACTTGAAATGTCAAAGACAACAGAGTGACGATCTGGAGGTACGTAATTGGAGGGCTGCTCTTGACTGGTTGAAAGGGCGATGTTCTTTCTGTGCGGGACGTGGCTTGCGCGGCGCGCATATTTGTCACACACTCAGGCAGTGCAATAGGGGAGGGGCCATCGAGCTCGTCAAAGGATTAGGCGAAATGTTCTATGACGAGGGCTTCACTCCATCAACTGGCTGCGAGCTTTGCAATTTACCATACTTATTTTGCGCCAGGTGGAGGATGAGTAGCCAGGGAGAATGGACACTGGAGCCAGGGGGAAGATGCACTTATGAGAGGCATCTATTATGCGACAGCATCATTGGTTTTATTAGTTGTGGAGCCCGGTATTATGAGGAAGATCTGTTGCAAGAGGTAAGTGAGCATTGCGGGGATGATGATGAGGGCCTTCCATATTCCTACGATGAGGAGGATGTAGCTTTATGGTTGAGTCGGCCATTGGAACTAGGCGGTGTTGTTGCTTCGGAAATGTTAAGAAGGCTATGTATATGGACTCTAGGCTTGGCGGAGTTTGAATATCCAGAAAGGCAGGATGATCTCGAAGATATCTGAGGGCACTGTGGATTAGGGCGTTATCAGAGATAGACAATACCCGAGATATGTAACTTTCTCATCCATGAAGGCTACAAAGCAGCCGTTCGGCCCGGCGCTGGCATCGAGTCACACTTTCGATTTGTCCATCAGCTAAAGGCCCAAGTGCTCAAGGACATCAAGGACTACTTTAGCACATTAGAACTAGCTGACCCAAATATCGATTTTTTACCCACTCAGACTGGACACTAAATGTAGTATAAATCTTATTACCATTATATAAATACATACACTATAGCCTTTAGACTCAACTTATTTATATTTTTATAAGACCTTCTAGCTTGTTGTTGGTATATTCGTCTTGGAAGTTGCTGAACTCGTCGTCGGCCCCAAGCTTTGCAGCCAATCAGAATTTAGCGGTCAAGCTGTGGCCGTTTTTGGATATGTGGGGCCGTCACTCAGCCAATCATGAATTTCGTGGTCAAGATCCATCCATTTTCAGAAGCGTATCACCGCTAATTCATATAGGGCCTAGCGCAGCATTCCAAAAAGCTAAGCCGAAAAGGAGGGAGACCTGTTAATTGTCATTCAATGTCTGTGGGTTTTCTTGTTATTGCATGAGTTAGAACATCAAAATACGAATCCGCCCAGACTAATACTCTACTCCCTGCGTTATAAGAGAGTAGATATCTATATTGCTGGTATACTAACTGTAGCTAATCTGGCCCGCCATATCTCTTTGAGCGTCATAAGCCTACACTTGCGTACCGGACAGGGGGTCTAGCCAACCAGAGGACATCAAATGAAAGGTACATTCAGCCCCACCTAATTTATGCGGTGATAGAAGTCCCAACAATTCCCGGATCTACATAGGGGTACTTTGCACTCCTGACAGCCGTACTGTTTTTAACTAGCAGAATCACTAGCGATTCAATTTAACCTAAGCGGAGTTGGTGTGTCGAGCATTCTTCTCAAGAATGTAGATACATAAATTAAAAACGCACTGCGCCTCCTGTTTCTGAGCAATCATCGTCTAGTGCTTTTGCTCCATATTTTCCCCTCTCGAAACGCCACACAAGACACGGCTCATACGAGTGAATGACGTCTCCACTGACCAATCACTGACATTACCGTTGCATGTCATCAACTACGGGAAGCCGACCAAATCGTCCTCGACGCTATCTTCGCCTCTTATACAACTCAGGCCCGAGATGACCATTAAGTATTCATGCTTGTCTCTGGTATAACTTTCTTTTAAATTGAATGAGAGTTTATACGTGTAATCATGCTCCACCCCACTCCCTCGAACTCCAGCCTGTTCCTTGCCATACCGGAAGAAATTCGCCGGCAAATCTATGAATTGTGCATTCCACTCAACTTTCGTGCTGTTGTACGCCAAGATATGTGCTCTTTGGTCTGTGGAGAAGGTGACGGTTTTCAATCCGAGCAAGAGACTCATGGCACTGAAGAGGTTCCTGAAGAGGCTCCTGAAGACCACTCATCAGACATAGTGGATGCTGATGACGGGGGCTTGCCTGGGTCACCAATGTTGCACGATATCGAGGCGTCTTCAAGTCGTCCGGATGCCTTACCTGGACTCCTTCTTGTGTGCCGCCAGATCACAGATGAAATCAAGCCAATGCTATACAGGAGCATTACTTTTACGGTGGACATTTGCGACGACGGCGAAGCTTATCTGGCAAGCCTGTTCAGTCTCGAGACAAGGGAGCACTTCCGTAAAATGATCCTGGTCTTGAGATCCGAGGGGCTTTGTTATCGCGACGACTTCCATATGAATCCGAAAATCTGGGACAAGCTTTTCAGTAACCTCTCGATACTGGGAATAATTGTCGAGCAGCCGGAACCTTCAACTCCATACGAATTAGGTATGGTCGATTCGGATGGCGTGAAAGAGAAGTGGATAGCGTGGCTGACACCTATTTTGGAGTACATAAGCCAAGCTATCCCCAACGACATCAAGGTCGTCGCGGATACCAATCAAATGACCGAGGCAACTCGAATTGTTGAGAGAGCGATTCCGGGGCGGTGCAATTTCCAGAATTTGCGAGACGGCGACAAGATATTTAGGAGGGCGGAGTATTCTTACGAAAGGGGCTATTGGGATGACGACGATGGGCCGACTAGCTGCAGAGACATTATTAATGATTGTGACTATGACTATTATTACTCGGACTGACTTTCTTTCGTTTCCCTACAATCCTGGGAAGGCTGGCAGATATCTGGCGTTATGGAAAGAGGACTTCTCTGATGATAGTCAAGACATTTCAAGTCACTTCTTACCCTACTGTACCGTACCAATGTTGATGTATATTACGCCACATTGTTCAATTTTATAATACTAAGGGTTTAATTATAGAGAAATAGAGAGAGTAACTATCTTTATATATATCTTTATATTATACTATTATACTATACAGTATAAAGATTTATATATTTTTATTAAGCTATTAATAAAATTGTAATAATTAAGGCTTGAGTCTATAAGAATAAAAAGGAATTAAAAAAAAGTATAACGTACATGATAAGCGAGCGTCGCAGACAAGCGAGCGTCGCACTTTTCCCACCTACATCTTACTTATCATTTAATCAATTGATTCTCAACCATAAACTATGCCACAGTCTGATACTGAGGCAAATACTCTTCTTGCCCTTCAAGCCCTTCAAATAACCCAAAACTAAGCACCCGACGAGCTGCAAATATCTATCAGGTTAATGAGCATAGGCTACGTCGCCGCCAGCAAGGGATTCAATCTCGACGCGATACCATGCCCAACTCACGAAAGCTATCGAATCTAGAAGAAGATACTCTTCTTGAGTTCATCGTCGACCTAGACTCACGAGGATATCCCCCGCGATTGAGTGGTGTTGAACAAATGGCCAATCGACTGCTTGATGCCCGCGACGCGCCACGCGTCGGCACGCGCTGGGCTATGAACTTCGTCAAGCGACAACCATTGCTCAAGATACGTTTTCAGCGGAGATATGACTATAAGAGGGCCAAATGTGAAGATCCGACCGTTATTCGTGATTGGTTTAAGCTCGTACAGAACACAATTGCGAAATATGGTATCCAATCAGATGATATCTGGAACTTTGACGAGACTGGCTTTATGATGGGTGTTATCTCAAGCGGCATGGTTGTTACATGTGCTGAAAGGCATGGACGACCTAAATCAGTACAGCCTGGAAACCGGGAATGGGTTACAGTAATCCAGGCGATTAATACGGCAGGCTGGGCGATCGAGCCGTTTATCGTGGTTGCGGGCCAAAATCATCTTAGCAACTGGTATCAAGAATGCAACCTCCCGCGCGATTGGGCTATTATAACGACCCAAAATGGCTGGACGTATAACGACACGGGCCTCAAGTGGCTAAAGCACTTTGAACGATGTACAACTAACCGATTAGTTGGTACCCATCGTCTTCTAATTCTCGACGGCCACGAAAGTCACCACTCCGTTGACTTCGAGCTATATTGCCAGGAGAAGAAAATTATCACGCTCTGTATGCCGCCTCATTCGTCTCATCTACTGCAGCCACTTGATGTTGGGTGCTTTGGGCCGCTTAAAAAGGCCTATGGTCGAGAAATCGAGCAATTTATCAGAAAGTCTGTAACCTATATTTCCAAGACCGAGTTCTTTCTGGCCTTTCACGCCGCATTCCAAGCCACTATGACAGAGAGTAACATCAAAGGCGGTTTTAGAGGAGCCGGGCTTGTTCCTCTTAACCCCGAAAGTGTGATATCAAAGCTTGATGTGCAGCTACGGACTTCAACACCTGTTGAGGAGGAGGCTAGCGCATCCACCTTGTGGGTTTCAAAGACACCAAAGACAGTCCGCGAGGTGGAATCTCAGTCTGAATTCCTCGAAAGACGAATTAGACGGCATAAGAGTAGCTCCCCAGAGTCAATTATAGGAGCATCAAAGTCTCTTGCAAAGGCAGCAACTAAAATATATCATAAGGTTACCTTATTGACTGCTGAGAACCAAGAACTTCGACGGGAAATTGAGGCACTAAGCCGACGCCGCAGGGCAAAAAGAACCCGATTACAGAAAGGAGGGGTACTGACAGTAGGGGAAGGTCAGGAACTAATTGATCAGATG
>NC_030988.1:2405545-2504930 GCF_000149955.1 Fusarium oxysporum f. sp. lycopersici 4287 | reverse complement strand
GGTTTCTATCTAGAATGTTAAGAAAAGTGCGACGCTCGCTTGTCTGGCCAACTTGCTTATCGATGGTGCCCGCAATTACGTCGTAATTCGCTCAGACCACGTGACGACTTATCCCCTGCAAAAAGCGGCCCGTGAAATCGTGTGCGCGGCGCCTGATAAGTGCATTTGATAAGTTCCCCGCAACTTATCAGGCCCCAGACAGGAAACAAACACCACGTAGAACGGCCTTGATCGACCGAGATGGCCGCAGACGACTCGTACACGGCCGCAGACGAGCGTGCCCGTGCCGCCCGGAGGGCGGGCCTTCAGGCGAAGAAGGACGAACAGCCGGCGAACACGGCACGGAGTTATGCTGCGAAGTAGCGGGAGTGGAAGGCGCGTTCCCCCGGCCGCCGCCCTCTCTTTTCCCCTTTGCCCTTGTCTCTTTTTTTTACGTAGAGTCCCATGGGCGGCTAACAGACGAGAACTTATAGGCCTGGTGCCGTACGCCTCGGGCTGCGGCAGACGGCTCACTTTATAGCTGGCCCGACGGCGAGCTCGTAACCCCAGACAAGCTAGCAGCGTGGCTCAAAGAGGATATCCTCTTACGACGCGTTGCCCCGCCGCAAAAGAAACCACGGGCACGGGGTAAGGGCAAGGGCAAAGGAAAGGCTGTACAGTTACGGCGGCAGCTCGAACAGGAGCAGCTCGAGGCCGCGGCCCTGGCAGAGGCCGAAAGCCTAGCCGAAGCCCTAGAGGTCCCCCTGGCCGAGGCCGCCGAGCTGCTTGCAGACGACCGCGAGGGCTACGTGCCACCCACGGCCCTTGCGCCGGCTGCAGCAGACCTTGCCGAAGGATCTCTGCTTACGAGGGGCACTATCGACGCCTATATCGCGGCCGTTATCGAGCTCTGGCGGCTCCAGGTAGCCCACGGCAACGCAAACACGGGAAATCCCCCGGGGCGCCGCCGTACGAGGCTTCCTTGAGCAACGCGGCCGGCAGCGGGGGAAGCACGACCGCGCCTCCTTTAAAGACCGCGGGACTGACGGGATCCAGGCCGGCTATTCACCCGACGAATGGCTCCGGGTCCAGGATCTCCTTCTCAGCGGGGCCGCATACATGCCGCAAAACCTCCGTACGCGAGTTGACCTCCTATTCGGCCACTACTACCTCTTACGGGGGGAAAACCGCCGTAAGATGGAGCTTGCAGACCTGTCTCTACTCGACTATCCGTCTTCAGAAGGCCCGACCCCCTGTGGCTGCCTCGTTACCCTTTTGCAAGACGGTAAGCTAAACAAGACGGCAAAGAAAGAGTTCATGGGTGCCCTCCGGCATAAGGACCCCTTGTTCTGTACGCAAGGGGCCTTAGCACAGCTCTTCTTCTGGCGCTGGCACGTCGCCGGCGAGCCGTCCCCGTCTTTCCGGCGCCGCCAGGACTGGTATCGGATCAAGGTTCTTGTCGGACGGGACCGCGAGCAGGAGCTCTCGTACCCGACGCAGCTACAAGAGACCTGGCGTATCTTCGGTGCTGCTGGCCTTATGGCGTCAAAGAAGACGCACCTCCCGCGCAGGGTAGGCGCCCAGGACGCGGAGACTCACGGCACGTCACTCGCCCAGATCTCGCAGGCCGGCCGCTGGAACCAGAGCGTGCTCTGCCAGGCCTATCTTACGCATCTACCGCGCCAGTTCATGCGTATTGTCGCCGGCTTCTCGGCGTCACCCGGGGACTACTTCCTCGCGCGTGCGGCCCACGAGCCCCCGTACGTCTTACAAAAGCAGCTCTGGCCGTGGATCGAGGAGTGGGAGCCTCGCTTTGAGGCTCGCGCGCGCCGGCAATGCTGGGCAGAAGGTGGCCTCGACGACGACGACCTAGCCGCCGACGGCTTCCTTAAGCTTATGCGGCGCCTGCGTATAGTACTGTTACAGGACCTGGCTGTATTGCAGCCTCGCTATCCGTCGCTACCCTTCTTCGCCTACGCCCCTTTTAACGGGCCCGAATGGGATGAGTTCGCCGTCGCCGTTCGCTCTGACGCGGTAGGGGCTACGGAACCGTTAAGCCTGCTCGTACAACGCGCGTTGCCAGAGCTTAGCGGTGTGTTAGAGAGCACACGCGAAGCCGTCTTACAGAATAGCCAGCGGCTGGCCATCCGGCTAGAGGCCCGGCTAGAAGGAATTCAGGGCGGCCTCGATGCCCTCCTCCAAGGCAAGGTCCCTGTCACCTTTACCGGCCACTTTGGAGCCGGGCCAGCAGTGTCGCTGGCGCCGGCGCCGGCGCCGTCGACAGTGATCGGAATGGTCTGGTATGAGTTGGTATTGGTATGGTAAATACCGCCAAGACTTGGTATGGTTTGAAGAAATCTCAATACCATGGTATTACCGGTATACCAAGTCATACCAGTAAGGCTAAAATGGGCTAAAAATAGGCTGAGTTGGTGGCGCTAGGCGGCTGGGTTATGGACCAAACTGGCTAGCGCCTCAAGGTCAAGAATTTTCTCGGCTTAAAATTACAATCCTACAACACGTAGTTGACCTATTTACGGTATTGAGGTATCACATATGGAATCTCCAGTTCCAACCTCGCCGTCCTCTCTGGCTACGAGCTCAACGCCATTATCCTTCAAGACTCCTACACGTTCGCCTGCTCCCACACTACCTGTCTCGACGCCATCACCTGCTGCCCTTCAGTATCCCGAGCCTCCAGACGAATTTGTACAAGACAATATCACGTACTTGAATCGCGAAAAGACCACAAAGAAAGCAGCCCGTCTGGGCTCATCACATGTATGGAAGTATGGTCTTGCTACATCCGAGACAGATGTATTACTGCCACGAGTGTGCAGCCGGAAAGCACAAGCAAGAGCTATTTATTATCAATGGCACGTCTGGAGTGAGAAACCATCTTGAACAGAAGCATCAGATCGACCCTCAGAGTGGTATCAAGAAACGTAGTCGGACACGGAAGTCTGTACTGGAGCAGCAGAGGAGCGCGGCTGCGACTAATACCTTCTTCTGGAAAGACAATTGAAAAGTTCAAAGAACTCCTGGTTCGTTGGATCGTGTATTGCCACATCGCTTTCTTCCAATTTGAAAACCAGTATTTCCGCGAGCTATTATTCTTTTTAAACCCGGCGCTTCTCAGTCATCTCCCAAAAGCAACGAAAACTATCCGAAGTTGGGTTATGGATGCCTTTAGGTCGAAAAAGCAACGGCTCAGGGAGGACCTCCGGCAGGCGAGGAGTAGAATCTCCATTTCCTTTGATCTTTGGACTTCTCCAAACCCTTACGCTGTTCTTGGGGTTATCGCTATGTGGATCGACACTGCCGGCAAGCGACAAACTACCGTTTTGGGTATACGACGCGTGTACGGCGAACACACTGGCGAGAATATTGGGTCAGCGATTCTTGAATTGTTAAGAGAATATGATGTTGGCGGAGATCAGATCGGATACTTCATGCTGGATAACGCCTCGTCGAATGATACCGCTGTTGAGTTCATACTCAAGGAGCTCTGCCCATGGATGACGCCCAAGCAACGCCGCCATCGCCGGCTTCATTGCTTGGGCCATATTATTAATCTCTGCTGCCAGGCATTCCTTATGGGCCGGGACTGCGAAAGGTATCTAGCAAAGCTCGAAAAACACTATCAACGCGGAGACTATGCGAAGGTGGAAGAGCTCTGGAAACGATTTGGGTGCTTGGGTCGGCTTCACAACCTCGTGCGATACATTAGGCTTACCCCGCAACGTCGTGAGGAGTTTACTGCAATAATTGTCGGCGGAGATCTCGCCGAATTCGATAGGCTCGAACTTATCCAGAACAACTCGACACACTGGAATTCGTGGTTTCATTCAATTACGCGGGCGTTGAATGTTCGTGAACGTTTGGAGATCTTTTCAGCTCGCCATGTACCTGGGAAAGGCTCTCATGGGATTGCGAACTTCAAACTTGATGGACAGCACTGGTTCGAGCTTGAAAAGAGTGAGCTTGCTCTGAAGGACTTCTACGCCGCAACTTTGCTCTCTGAGGGGAAAAAAACATCCCTCGCCGACTGGTTTTCAACTCTGGACTGCCTTCTTCGAGAAATAAATGAAACAAAAGATCACTACGATACAATCGATACCGAAGACGACAATAATTTCACATGGAAGTATCTTCAGGGTTGCGCAGATGCTGCGTGGTCAAAGTGCGAGGAGTATTACAGCAACCAGCAGCTGAACTGGCAGAATCGATTCCCTGAAGATACTGACCTTCCACCAGCGTACTATGCAGCTCAGATACTGGACCCATATCGAAAATGGGCATGGTTCAGGCAAGAATGGGTACTCCAAGCAGGAAAAGAAAAACAAGAGTGGTTTGATAACGCACAATCTGCGGTGAAGCAGCTCTGGGAGACAGAGTATAAGGGACGATACGCCGTTGAGATGCTGCCGCCACTAGTCAGAAAGGAGAGATATCCTGACCCCGCATTTGACCGCCAGAGGGAACACAAACGCATTCGAATAGACGCTCCGGTCTCTGCAGCCGATTTGTATGAACAATACATTTCCACCGACCGGCTTCATGACGACGAGGCAGGTTGCGATGAGGCTATCGCATACTGGCTATCCCGTTATGACTCCCAAAGAGATCTTGCTCGCTTCGCTCTGGATCTGTTTGCGGTCTCACCCATGTCAGATGAGTGTGAACGCCTTTTCAGCAGTGCAAAGCTTACCATAGTTGATCGCCGTGGTAGGCTGAAGGCGGATATTATAGAGGCCTGTGAGTGTCTCCGGGCTTGGTATGGAAAGCCCCGGGTTGAGGAGAACAACGATAGTGAGGACAGTGAGAACGATGACGATTGGGTCACTAGCTAGTAGTATAATACACTTTCTCTCGCCCTTCTATAGTTTTTCGACGTCGTACTTAAAAGTCTTGGCATCCTTAATGGTATTATTGGTCTTACCGGTAATACCATACCGGTTATTATGTAAGCATCTGGTATGGTTTGGTTTGACCCCCCATACCAGACCATACCAGACCATTCCGATCACTGGCCGTCGACAGCCCCTACCTTGAACTTCAATACGGCTCCGGCTCCGGCTCCAGAGCCTCCAGTACCAGGTATGCCCGTCGTTGCAGCCCTGGCCAAGGTCTTTACAGTGTGGGATGTCTGGAAGGAATGGGAGGAAGGGATTGCAGGTCAGCCGGCCGTACGGGTGCTAGAAGAGACGTGAGGAAGCCGCTGGCGCCCGGGGAATGGGATCAGGGTGCAGTTCTGTCGCCGGAAGGTGATCTGGGACGAGCTCTTGGCCCGCACGGCGTCCGGCAAGAGCGAGGAGGAGGCAGTTGCAGAGCTAGAGCTCTTACGCGCTGGCCGGAGCTTGAACCGGCTCGTCGACGAGCTCAAACAGCGCCGCCAGCGGGGCCAGGGCCAGTGCCGGATACGGGTACAGGTAGGGACCCCCGTGCCCGATGACCCAGGCCCGGGACCAAGGCCGACTCGGGGCCAGGGCCATCGGGGGCGCTGGGCTCGGCTAGGGAGGAGGCGGACCGCCCCTCGTCGACGGTAAGCTGGCCGTCAGGTAGGATCTTTATATATTTATAGCGGTAACTAGTCCATGGCTATCTATCTATCTAGAAGGCGTATTTTTTTTACTAATTCTTTTTTTTCTTTCTTTCTTTCTTTTTTTTGAATATTAAGGAGCAGCAGGATCAGCGCATTGCTATATCGTAGTCCTTGCAGCGAAGCCTGGCCCCCCAGCCGCTGCACACGCAAATATCTCAGCGCCCGCTCGTCAATACAGCGTCGCTCTTGAACCAAACGGACCGCCAGAGCGTAGCAATCCTCCAGCCCTTGAATTGCATCGATTTGGCTCCTAACCGTCGAGATATTCGCGTGCGCAGCGCCGGGCACTTATCAGATGGTAGTTGTGTAATCACATACGATTTCCCGAAATTACTCCGCAAAACGACCCCACGATAAGTTCTGCTTATCGCCCTCAACCATTTGGAGATCTTCCACGAGCGAACAGAGCGCTTGGTGGGCCGCCAACATACAGCAACGATGACGAATACAACGCCATGGAACTAATTGTTCGCAGCAAGACAACGCATAACTAACTTATCGGGAAAATTTTAGAGAGATGTGCAGGAAAGCCCATGGGCTTCAAAAAGAGGTGGCCACTTAAGCGCTATTGCTCAATGTGAGAGATAACATTAGCACCAATCAGACTTACCACCGTGGGGTAATTGTCACAGTTGTTGGTGATTGCATGTCGCGGCCGCATTGGTGGGCTAGTTGCCTCTTCTCTCATGCGGGAGGCCAACCATTGCACATTATCTGGCGGCCTTTGATGCCCAACATTTCCGGCCCACCATCTGTTTGCTTTTGAGAGATCTCACAATCTTGGTTCAGAGTATCTATGTCGTTACAGCACAAACAAAAGCGATGACTACTGACGAAATTCCCCTGCTTGAGGCCCTCTTTCACCACCTCGTACTCCCACCTAAACTGCCACGGAGTTTCGACGGTGATAATATCGCCCCTACTGTACCAATTACCACTGGTAATGAGCCCAATACCAGCTTTTGCGGCCCGTGCACCTTCCCCTTTCGGATCTTTAGGAGTTTGGGTCAATACAAGAATATTTGGTCCGTGCGCCCTCTCCAACTTCCCAGGCGGTCAATAGGCGGACGGGTACCCGTCCTTCTAAAATGGGACGGGGTCCCGTCCTAATTGCCATATTCGGTCTAGCTCTCTCCGCTATCGGATTGCCTCTGCCGTAGTTATTTTTAGTGGTTTTGCTTGAGGTCCCATTAACCAGCTATTTCAACAAACCACTAGCTTGAGGTGAAATAACCACGACATATCTGAGTTCCAAATTTACTCCAAATTCTACTAGAGCTAGAGCTGTATCACAATACAGCTTTCTTCCTCTTCCGCGGCAGAGTACAAGGCTTCTTGTTCATCGATATCCAGCGCTGCAGTCAATTCAAGTTCAAGTAACTCTTAGGCCAAATACAGCAATATGATTGGAGAACTTGATCAAGTTCAATTCAAATATTTCAAGTTATCCAATTAAAAAGCCATATTCTTGCATTAGCGTAACTTGAACTTGAATTGACCGCAGCGCTGTCGACGATATCCTGCTAGGCTATTTCCCAAAGCTCACCGATGCCTCTTCTGCTTGTGAACAGTCGCCCGTTCTCGGTCTCTCGAGCTACTTATGCTTCGATGCAATCAGGCTCTGCTTTATCCCAGTTTGAATAAGCCACATTCTATTATTTAGTCTATTCTCTTAGGCTCATTGAGGTTGCGCAGCACCTCCCCATCTGCTTATAATCAAGACACCAGCTGTAGATTGCTTTTAGATATACTAAAGGCAGGCCCATTGCTTTTCTATACTGGCGGTTACCTAGTGAGGTTCCCGGTGGCTGGGCCTTATACTAATCCTCTCTTGACGTGACGTATCTCTGGCGGATTGCTCGTGGATAACCGTACCTCAGCCGCGTTGTTGAATCTGGAACTGGACCTTGCAAGTGTAAGGGTAATGATGCTGAGGGTCCGATAGCGGAAAAAATCATACCACATATGGAAACTGGGACGGGTACCCGTCCGCCTATTGATCGCCGTCCTTTCACATATGACATCTCGAAACCTTCTCTTTACACCCTTCATTTCAAATACCACGAGATTCCTCAAAATAGTAAGATCCCAAAGAATTATCTTAGAGTTACTATGCAATGGCCGACTGTAATCTATTTGATAATCTCTATCTCTTTTATGATACCAGCGCCCGCCTCTTGATCTGCACCAGGGAGAGCTGCAAATTCGCCCTATCCAACGACCCTTCCCGTGTAACGACACATCTCCGCGACAAACACAATATCCCCACCAAGGAAAGAAGACGACTAAGCCGGCTTTTGAAATCCTTGCACCCTAGGCCCTCGACCCTGATGATGCATCACCTCAAGCCGACGGGTCGATTGAGCACGACAAGGTGCGAGTCTAGGAAGGCTTCGCCTGCATAAACTGTCAAGATATCGCAGCAATAAGGAGTTAAAGCTTATAAATAAATATATAGGACGTATTTTAAGACCATATGACATGCTTATGATATATATGGGGTATTTTTATTAGATGTGAAGCTTCTGGTTTGAGGCAGTAATTATTAATTAGTGATAAGAGTGAGATGCGTATGACGCAAAAGCGTCCATGAGTCTGAGTCATGGATAGTCTCATGACGTTGTTACTGGTGTCGGTGGGGCCAAGACCCGGAGTACATACGTCACGTACCAAGGCCAAAAGACTTCAAGAGCCCAAGTTCTCAATCGTTGAATACCAGCAATAACCTGAAACGTTGAAAGCAATCTCAACGTGGAGCCAAAAGAGCCGCTGGTCCATAGAGTCTGCAAAATAGATTAGACACATGATGTCAAAGAACCAAGCTGAGAAAACTTCTTACCGTCTTGCCATTGTGATAGGTCGAGGCAACGAATATCCATTCGTGTCCGTGGACAAGTATCCCAGGAATAAAGGGTAACTTTTGCAAGTCGTCGCCAGCGAGTTTATATAGATGCCTCCACTGGGCCGCATGCCATACTCCCATTTGAAGCTGCGCCTTGCGCGCAGACGCTCCGCCTCGTTTGGTTTCAATACTAACTGATATGGGAAGAGGCCGCAGGGGCGCATAACTGGTATGATTGATGGAGGAGTCAGTGAGAACTCCCCGGATCTCTTTGATTGCTTCCATGGTCTGAGGCTGATTGTCATCTTTCTCCGGATCAAGATGGAAAACATAATCGACCTTTTTGCCTTGTGAGGCTTTCATCCGATAGGCAGGGAGTATGCCAGCGCTAGTGCTATACGCCAAAGTCAATCATCATTGTCAAGCCGGAGTTTTATCAAGTACATACCATGGTCGAAACCCATCGAGTTGGCGGCCACGAGGAGTTTTTCCGTAGAAGGCGGCTTTGAGTAGGGGCGTGTGAACGAGGTTATTCCAACCAGCTTCATCGTCTTCCATATCATTGCAATCCTTGGCATCGCCCACAAGCTGCATTACCTCGGCAAGTCTAAGTTCATGATGCAAATGTGGGAGGTACCTCTTCAGAGGCAAGCCTTCTCCCGTAGGCTTATCAAACACTCTAGGTTTAAAAGAACCATAAGCTGGGGTTGACTTCTGGAGGTCAGATATCTCGGACTGTCATGTGTTAGTTTCCAAAGGGCTTGGAGGCAAGGGCAGTTTTACCAACCTCAAGATACTCGGGGATAACACGGTCTCCAGTTCCGATATCGTCCATTTCATTAGAAAGTAGTGCCAAAGTGTCAGGGATCCTTGGATCCAATAAATCAAGTTGTTTCTCCTCGAGTCCATCAGGATTGAGCGAAAGAGATGAGAATATTTTACTAGGAGACGAGTGGTTTGATGCATGACTGCTTTGACGCGAAGAATTGTTGGAATCATTTACAGATCGCGGACCGTCTTGTCTTGGCGTCTCCTCGTTCGCCTCGTCGTCGTTGTTGTCGTCGTTGTTAACGTCAACTGCATGTGCAGCTAGTATGGGAACGCCCCCAAGCTTCCGTCTCTTATTCGATGGCGTAGAAGGCTGCATTTCCAGCGCCAAGTCAGTCCCGGGGAAGATGTCTTGGGTATGATCCTGTGAGGGTGGCGGCGAAAGAGGACGATCTGAGTCAAAATAAGGCCGCTTTTTACTGTTAGGATGCTCTTTAGGCGTAAGGTGCGCACCAGTACATGAGAAGTCAGTAGGTACGCCTTCAAGCCAAGAAATAATGCTATGATTGAAGTCGTTCATAGTGCAATTGCCAAAGCCATGGTAAATTGCTACTGCTGTTGGTTTGAAGCGACACGAGAAATGGAGACAGAGTGGAATTGTTATGCCCCGCATTTGTTGATGCAGCAACTAACTCTTGTCGGCTTCGGTTAAATGATCGTCCGGCCAGCCCCCGGCGCCTACGATCTAACCAATGACAGGCTTGATGAGAAAGACCTTCATTAGCGCACGTACTGCGGCGATCAATAGGCGGACGGGTACCCGTCCCAGCTACCATATCAAGCATAGTACTCTCCGCTATCGGACTGCTTAGCGCCCCGTTCGATTGTCATTGCAACGCAAACCAAAAGCAAAATGTCGCAGGGTAGGCATTAGTAATCTAGCTATATGCTTTAAGTAACTGTGCAGGATGGAATACCCCGCACAAGAGACAACTTAAGATTTTAATCAACACATTTGCTGCTGCTCATCATATTCACTCTAACCCTACTGTACCAATTACCACTGGTAATGGGCCCAATACCAACTTTGCGGCCCGTGCACCTTCCCCTTTTGGAGGCGGCTAATAGGCGGACGGGTACCCGTCCCAATTGCCATATTCAGTCTAGCCCTCTCCGCTATCGGATTACCTCCCGCTGTGCAATTCCACTATCTCGAGTGGTTTTACTTGAAGTCCCATTAACCTGCTATGTTTTTTTCAAAGCAAGTCGATGACTTTAATTTGATCAGCCTTGATGTATTCAGGTGATACACCCACTCTAATAAACTCTACTAGAACTACGGCTGAACTACAATACAACTTTCTTCCTGTTCCGCGGCAGAATACAAGGCTTCTTGTTCATCGATATCTCGCTGAGCCATCTCCCAAAGCTCGCCCATGCCTCTTCTGCTTGTAAACAGTCGTCCGTTCTCGGTCTCCTCAGCTACTCGTGCTTCCATGCGATCAGTCTCTGCTTTGTCCCAGTCTAAGTAAGCCATCATCTCTTCTTTAGTCCACTCTCTCAGACCCGTCGAGGTTTTGCAGTACCTCCCCATCTGCTTATAATCAAGGCACCAGCTGTAGCTTGCTTTTGGGTATCCTACTCAAGAATTATCAAATGAAACGCATTGCGTTTCCTGTTTTTGACCAATTATCGTCTAGCATTTCGCCCCATATTTCTCCTGATGGAAACGCACTGCGGTTTCTCGTACCGCCCTAATGAAATGAGAAAACCTAAAACACGAAACGCGTCGCGTTTCCGTCGGCTGACCCTTGTCGAGTCCAACAACTTAACTACTGCAGAACTAAACAACATTCATTACCATCGTCTACTGAAACTCACATGTTTATCATCTCCGTATAGTATCTACTCTATCTCCGCCATTCCATCCTATCTATTATATTTCTATATGCTTAGTCATAATGGCCAGCTCCTCTATTCATAGGCAACATAGCCATCCCACTTTATCTCCAGCAAAGTTGCAAGAGCTCGAAAGGCTCAGCCTTTGTTACAATTTGCCGGAAGCAGCAATTATATTTACCCAATGCGGTTTTGCTATTCTTTTGATCTTAGGTTCTGGGTGCGAATACAAAAATTACTCGGCCTGTACGCCTTCCTTCGCTTACATGGTATGGTTTAGTGTACTAATCCCCGGTCGCTGCAAATAAGTAGGAAGCGGCTTGATCGGCTCAATTTCAAAATGGAAGAGAACATACTGCATGATGACTTTATATACAAGGAGATGATTAATTCAACCCGGCCTAGATGCCTGCTATTTCTCCGGAAAAGACAAGCCAAAAATGATCTTGGTTTAGATCATCTCGCTCACATTTGTAGCATTACTCTAATGCTATTTAGCCCGTTCGGAAAGCATGGCTCTGCCGTATAGTGGGCGTTAGGGCCACTGAAGGGATGGATTACAAAATGTATTCCTTCTGCGAGGAAAGAGAAAACAGCCTTGGTCTATCGCCGTTTCGGTTTTGATGCGAACCTTGTCAAAGTCCTCAAAACGGCTGGCTTGACCGGCTGCAGCCATAAAAGCCCCTCAGCACAGAATGACCACACAGGGGCTTGATGGTGGGCAGCTGACCATGCAGTGATGGAAGCACAGGGCCATCGGGCGTTCAGTGGCACTTATGACAGACTGACAAGTGCAGGCGAGCAACTCAAAAGCGGCTCGGTGCGTCACTGAGTGGTGTGAGAAGACAATTGCGGTATGGCGGTGAGGGGAACCGTATGGGAAATCATTGGCTGTCGTATGTTTCCTCAATTGTGAGGCGACAGGCTTTACCCCCCAAACCATGTTAGCATCAAGTTGTTGTTAGGCACATTGGCCGGCTCCGCGAAGATAGCTAAGACTTGATGAAGGAACCCGTATTATGGATTCGCCCTCAAAGAAAAAGCCTCCTGCTGCATTACAGGTATTGGCTGTAATGGAGCTTCCTATTTCGCCTCATTATGAATACTGACAAGTTGCTTCGTGTATGGTGGCGGGGGTGCGCCTTTTTCTCAACCAACGTAGCCGAAGTCTCCTCAGCCCATTGCTGCCTGATGCTTAAACCTGCGGCCACACTAAAAACACTTTGCCCGCCGATTTGCACATTGTCACCGTCCAACTGAGGTGGCTAACTGTAAGGTTGCAGCACTTGTTCCCGACTGTCGAATGTTCGAAGGAGGCCCGAGCGTTGGTCTGACCAAATCCCTTTTTTCCGTCCTACATCCCTATCGTCCGTCCCATTTTAAGTAAAAAGGAGACCCATGCGATGTCGGGGAGGTGCGCTGTGCAGGGAAAATGACGGGGAAAATGACATGGTCTCGACCAGGGGTCCGGACTGGGTTAAGTAAAAGAGGATTTCAGTAAAAGAGAATGGTTATTGGCCAAAAAAAAAAAAAAAAAAAAAAGATATATAAAGTTGCCAGAGCCTCGAGGTAGGGTTTTGGGGCTTGAAGCTCCGCAGGTGCCCTGCAACCCCACGTAGGCTAGAGTCCTATTTTGACTGCCTTATTCACGCCATCAGGCACCAGTGAGCAACAGAAATCTCTACGAGGAAGACAAATAATCTCGATTAACCTTGTCACGGCAGTCATAAACTTAATCACACTGAGCTATTCGCACAAACATGTGGCTTCTCGATGCGAAGTCAGTACGCCTCGTTTCCTTTGCCAACCAAGAGGAGATCCCACCATACGCAATTCTCTCGCATACATGGACAAATGAAGAGGTATCGTTTCGAGACATAATGTCAGTGGATACCGGCACGAATTTAGCAACTATGGCTGGGTGGTTTAAAATAAAGAATGCCTGCCGTCTAACATTGTCATTTGGGCTCAGTTATGTCTGGATTGATACTTGTTGCATTGATAAGTCTAGTAGCGCTGAGCTCCAAGAGGCAATCAACTCCATGTTCAAGTGGTACGAACTAGCAAATATATGTTTTGCTTACTTGGCCGATGTTTCCGTATACGAGGATATTCGTATGAAAGGGTCCTCTTTTCGACACTGCCGTTGGTTCAAGAGAGGCCGGACTTTGCAAGAGCTACTCGCTCCGATTGAAGTTGCATTTTACGATCAAGATTGGAGACCAATCTCTACGAGGGGACAAACCAAAGACCTGATTGAAGTAATCACTGGCATCAGACCGCTCTATCTATCTCGTCTACCTCGAGATGAACGCATTTACGAAACACTCTCGAGAGCCAGCGTTGCTGAAAGAATGTCCTGGATGGCTAAACGAGAGACAACAAGGCCGGAGGATTTGGCTTACTGTCTGCTAGGCCTATTTGACATCAATATGCCTATGCTCTATGGAGAAGGTTCCAAAGCCTTCCAAAGATTACAAGAAGAGATCATGAAAAAGTGTGATGACTGCACCCTGCTCAGTTGGGGGTATCAAGAGCTATGCAGTAATTGGCGTTGGGAACAAGCATCTCTTCTTGCCCCGCATCCCTCTTCTTTCAAATATTGCAGGGACATTGAACCCTGTTCCCTCGAGGGGTTTAACGCAGCTTCATTCTCGATGAATCAGAGGGGCCTACAAATGAAAGTTCCCGTACGTTTCGACTTGACGCACCAACTACTCGTATACATAATACTGAACTGTTCCCCTCGTTCGGAGACAGAATGCTTTCCTGAAACTGGCGCTCCTAAATCCTTTGTGGCGATACCATTGATCTCTACAAGTGCCTACAACGAATCCCAAATAGGCGAAGGAACTCAGGAAGGAGAGTACTTACGTCCCAAGTGGTGTAGGCCAACTCTTGTCTCTAAAAAATTCCTAAGTCAGGCGAAATCGATCAGCTTAGTTATTCGAAGATCCTCAGATCGATTGCGAATATTTCGAGAGTTACCCCTTTCAATCGCATTTCCCCCGATCCCAATTCCACAAGGCTACATCATACTGGGGACCTATCCACCTCAGCCGATCGGAAGTCAATTCATTTCTCTTCAGCCCTACCCATCGCAGGTTATAGCAGACTCGGCAGAAGAGATCCTACCACCACCTGTTCCGTCGTCAATAATTTATTCTAAAGAGGATCAAAGAATGATCCGCATAAAAGTACCCCCGCTTGGCACCTTCGTAGTCGTCTTGGGGTATCGGGCAGTGGCGCGGCGCGTGACTTGGGGCATGACCTTCTGGCAGTGCCTTAATATCAATTGCCGTGTTTTCAAGTTGCCAGATAGATTCGATTTGGAAGCCTTACACAGCCTATCCATTACCCAGGATTTCACTAATCTACAGGAATTTAACTCCCAGTTTCGAGGAGATCGCTATATATTCAACATTGGCGTGCGGGCCAATGCATACATCGCGATTCAATTCTCCAAGGAACAAAAGGAGCTAGGGATTACGGATGTATATATCAGCATGGCTCACCCATTAGACAACTCTCACGAGCAGGAAGAAGTTGAGACGCAAGAGGGAACTGAAATTAATATGCTGAATTGGTTACAAGATCACAGGAGAATGGCCCAGCTTCATGGACAGGCTTCTCCAAGGCTTACTGATTCTGTGCGCAGGGAGCTGATGACAAGTTTTCCGACATATAGTACTGCACACAGTTTGATTTAATGAACTGGTCTTCTCTGTAACTGTATGGAAGGATTACAGAGGAATGCTAGCTCTGTACATATTGGACAGCCATATAGGAGGCGGGTCGCTTGGTATGTCCTGTTTTCGGTTTATACAACTCTATCCATTATTTGCGGATGATTCTGTTAAGATTGCCCATCTAAATAGGATTTAACAGTTTGTTTAAATACAACAGCGGAATAGAAACTTCCTAACGGAATGTACGCCCGTGTCGAGATACGTCTCCTGGTTTTACGCATAACGGCAACTGATTCACTGTATTCGATTCTAGATATGTATAAGGGGGTTTGTGATAAATCTTTTGATGGGAAAGAAGCCTATCATGTACTTCCATCGGGAACGCGGCCCATTCCCGCTTCTCCACCAATCACCTCATCCCAACCATCCTTGTCTGCTACCTACATCCCTATTGTCCGTCCCATTTTATGTAATCGCGGACGCGCTGTTGCGATCAGAGCCCCACTGAGAATGATCTACATGGTAATCCACAATGCCGAGATCCATAAGGCTGCAATGACGGAAAAGGGGGCCCAATAGATGGACGGGTCCGTACACTCACGGGTCCCCCATTAGTCAGCATAACCCTAACCCTCTGCCTTGCTGCTTTATCTTTTTATGGGCTACTTCTATATCGTAACGGACAGGACCCTGCACCTCTTCTGTGGCCTTGTATATGACACTTGCTACATGTAGGTAGTCTTTTTGCTAGCTTATCTTGCGGCTTATCTTGTCGCCCGTCTTGCTGCTTGTCTTGCCCTTTGCCATGCTCCTTGTCTTGTCGCTTGTTTTGTGGTCTGGCGTGAGCCTCGTCGTGTGGTTCGTCTTGCGTTTCGTCTTGCCGCTTGTCTTGTGGTTTGCGTTGGGGCTCATGATTGTGTTGACAAAATCGAGCTTCAGTTCGATGTTTGAGAAGCCAATTTCCACTCCATTCTTCCTTGGCTACTATTGAAAATTGGCAGCCTGTGCGAAATCGATTACATGCGTAGGTAATTGTAAGTCGACCAGAACTTTCTGTAGTTGATCTTCTGGTTATAAATTTATAGCCTCCGATTGCTGCCCAGATGTTGAGATCTCGAATAAGATCTTCTTGTGATGAATACCACTGCTGAGGAGGAAGAGAGTTCATTTGTTAATAGTAGTAAGCAAGGATAGATATGATGAGATGTTAGGCGGTGAAGCTAATTTTACATCATTATTCCAGCTCCAGATTCAACTGAAAGAGGACTTTGACGCGTCTTGATTGGGCCGTCATCCCTGTTTTCCTCTTTCACTTGAAAGGGGCTACTTGGCGAGACTGCCGCGACTCCACTTTCAGCGATGGTAGGGGCGCTTTATCATATCATTGGTGCTCTGGTCCTAACCCTGGACGGTTCTTATAGAGTTTGAGGTGGTAGCTCAAAGCTTCGCAGCGTGTGTAATACATGTAATATAAATAAAGTTTGATTACGGAATTCCACGTGAACAGCGCGTCTTTGACGCGCGCTTCTAGGACAGGTCCAAACTTTATAAAGAGAATAGCCCTCAATGTTCTTCGAAGGCAACTTGCAGTAAATGAAGACTAAGTCTTGAGTTGCGAGACAGGATGGAAACGCCAGAATTACATATGGGGAGCAGTCCCCATAGCCGTGCCGGAGTTATCAACCCCAACGAGACGACACCATGGCTCCGACATACACGCTGGCCTGACCTATTCCGTAATCGATCACTCGAAGTTATCAGCACAACAGCACAACAGCCCGACTTCGTCCAAGGCCAAGATTATCTACTTGGCAAATGGAAGGAAAGTTCGGTCGAAAGCTCTGCTGAGGCCGAAGCTCAGCTACGCATCTTACTACACGGTGTTGATATCATGTTCAATTGTGTGATGGCTACAATGGCCCGCACGTCATACACATCTCGCTGCTGGCTCAATACGTATTCGAGAAATGACTTTTGGCCACATCCATTCCGAGCTGTGTTGTGCTTAAAAAGATATATTTCCGTCTGGAAGCGATTAATATGCTTCGTCTTTCGGGTTTTGGGATTCAAGGAACGACAGCGTCAACAGCTCTACAATTTCAAACTGGGACTGAAAGAAGAAAAGATGATGCATTACATCTTATTTCTTGCGAGTCAACTTCCGAGTCGTGAGCAAGGCCACTCCCGCAGGCAACCTGTTGAGGACGATGTATTAAGTCAAGCAAGCAGTGATGAGAGCGATGGGGAGACAGATTTTGAAGAAGACGCGAGCATTGGAATAGATGATAGCTCACAGTATCAGTCCGAATTCCTCTTACCATCCAGGCCTTGGCTGGAGTTATCAGAAGCTTTGTTCCAGCTCTCAATGATGTTCTGGACACATCAGGACCCCGCTGGAGACATGTCGTCTTCTGTTATTATATATTATACTGCTGTTATGGGGATTCAAAGACGGTCCATGTCTTATTACCCAGCTCACAACTCTACAGGCGGGCTAGCGGCACTTATGTGGGTTGGACGTGCACTCTTTTTGGAGTATGCTCTTCCTCTATATAGCTACACTACCCTTGCGTACCACTGGTCATCCCGAGATCAATACCACTCCCAACCAGAGCGGCTCGAAGCAATCCGTCAAAGATATCTTGTACGAGGCTGCTACACACCTTTCGGAGAACTCATTGAACTGAAGGCGTTTGCCAAGTCTATTGTGAGACTGGAGGGCATGCCCGGTAACCTCTCCTGGGCTCCTGATGGCCGGTCGTTTGTGGTGGGCAATGACAAAGAAGTAAAACTCTCCGACTTCTGCAAAACTTACCATAAGGCCATAGCACTGGTCGAGGAGCAGGTCGAAGAAATGATGCTGGGCTTAGAGCCGAATTTCAATGTTGATGTCGTCAGGGATGATCTGAATTGTCGAAAGGCCGGCTGGTCTTTCTTACAAAAGCCTGAGAACAAGCTATCAGATGCACGGGAGATGCTGATAAACAAGCTTCGCACGTCTCAATTCCGTGGCAAACCCTTTGCAACTGCATCTCATTGGTGTCCAGACACATGTCTAGCATACTTGAATCTTGGCCTCGATCTCAACAAATCGGCTTTCGCTGCGTTACAGATATCAGGCGGGTTGCCAGGCCGTGGCAGTGAAGTAACTAGCATTCGTTGCGTCAATACCGAGCTTACTATGCGCAATGTTTTTTTCTACGGGGGAAGGATGATAATCGTGATAAATTACAACAAGGCAAGAGCATCGAACAACTATTCTTTTTACATTGTTCGATATCTTCCGGCAAATCTCAGTCTAAGCTTATTGAAGTATCTTGCTATGATCCGGCCTACGATTGATTTCTTGTCAACGGCCTTGAAGATGCCTCATTACAAATGTAATGAGTTTCTCTTTCAAGATCCCTCCGGGAGGCAAAAGCATTTAAGCTCGGCTCAGGCTTCGGGCATTCTCAAATACTTGACTCGAGATCTCGTCACACCATGGACCCTCTTCTTATATAGGCAAGCATCCCTGGCAATTTCGAAGCGGTATATCAGCAAGCTCGTGGAAAAAAGAAACTATTACTACCCAACCAGCGCGGACGATCCGATACGGATGTTCGCGGCAGGAGCTGGCCATCACCCTCGAATGCTGTTAACAGCTTATGCTATCGATAAGGCTCTACCATCTCGGCTGCAACCGGAGCTTCTCGAAATGTACTATCGCCTTTCCACAATGTGGCAGGACTGGAATGTCCAATATTACCGTGATAATTGCCAAGCTCAGGATAAGGAACCCTGCAAGTCTCTCAATGTCACACTGCATACGTGGAAGAGAGCCTCAAGCCCTGAGAGTCCTGAAAGAGCTCCTAAGAGGGTCAAGACAGCTTTGGGTGGTGAAAATACAAACGATCTCTCCGAGGGGTTTCTCTACAACTGCCAGTACCAGATTCTAATATGCATCACATGCGGTTCGATGGTTCAGCCAGGGACCAGGCCGTTATACAGCCACTTGAACACTATCCACCAGATCACAGGCGCAGCCTGCAAGACATTGATAGAAAGGTTCAGCCAGTATGAGCTTTGTCGCTTTTCTCAATTGTGCATACCGAACCAAAAGGTTGCCCAGATTCAAGGTTTACCAGTATATAAAGGGTTTCGGTGTAATATTTGTCCTTATACGGCAGGACCTTCACGATTCACAACATCTTCGGACAAGATTAGGGATCATATATCAAGCCATAAGATAGGAATGACGCCAATGCGAGCGGAAGAGTTGCGGAAATTCGAGTCCTGTTATATGCAGACCTTCTGCTCCGCCAAAGGAAGAATTAGATATTTCGAGATTGACCCCATCTAATACTCAAAATTAGATAGGCCTATATTATTTCTATTCATACAAGTACTTGTTCCTGTGAAGAATAATTCAGTAGTTAGAATGGAGATTGTAATCATGAGTATATGCTGGCCTGTAGTAAAGGGGCTGACAAGGCGGTAAAGCGGTGCACATGGCGCGAACCAGGGAACTTCAACAGCAATCTATCGGCACTCACCTGGACCGCCCAGCTCATCCTGTTCGACTTCGTGTGCTTCCAGAAGCAGGACGACGAAGACGGAATCCCCGATCTGCTGGATCAAATGTGCAAGAAGTACTTTCAGCAGATGGCGGAGACACCTTTCGGACATGTACTGCAATGGAGGCTATATCTCTTTGCGGCCTCCCGCACCAGTCTTACCAAGCACCAAGCCCGCTGGTCCCTTGATGGGGAAACGGTCGACTATATGGGGACGAAACTACACATGGAACAAGTGACACAGCTGGTCGAGTCTGAGTTCCGCCAGGCGCACTCGCTTCTGTATGATGAGCTCTTGTTTAGAATGAGGGATGTTGCTCCGATCGAGGCATGGAGGCTGCACGACGATCTAAATGTAGACGACTACGGCGCTTCGTGGTTGACAGACGAGAGGAATCGCGAGATACTGGTGGGGACGCATGACGCCCTGCTCCGACAGATCGAAGAGAGGGCGGATCTACGGCAGGTATTCGTGCGGCTGGATCCAAACGGTGGGGTTCGCCTCTGCCCCAAGGCGATAGCTATCTATGAGGCGCATGTTCAGGAGTTCCTCAAGAGGATACTGGCACCCATCTCGGTTCCCTCGGGCCCTCCATTACGCTCCCCAGAACTACTCTCCATCACGTACATCAACACGGGTGCCCGCCGCCGATCGGTATTTCTATGGGAGAAGATGGTCATGATATATATACAATACAGTAAAAGCCAGGAACAGACCGGGGAGGAGAAGGATAACATCAGGTTCCTACCCCCGGCTGTTGGAAACCTCCTCTTGACATATCTCGCGTTCGTGCTGCCCTTGCGTCAGGCCTTTCTACGTCAGAGCAAGCCGGGGGCTCTACTTTCGCCATACCTATGGTCAAAGCTTGGTGGCGAGGTCTGGAGGGACGGTATGGTCTCATCCTGCCTCCGGAGGGCATGTATACGGGCAGAGGTGCCCCAGTTCCAGGTGGCATGGTGGCGCCAAGTTGCTGCTTCTATTACAAAGGAGAAGTTCAGCGCCAGGGAGCAGGCTAATTTCGACATGGGTGAGATCGCGGCATCTGAAGAAGTTGAGGATGAAGCGGATCTTGCGTACCTTACCGGGATGAGCAATCATAGTTTCCGGACATTTAACTATAGCTATGCCGGCAGCACGACCTTGACCGTGACAAGCTCACTTCACCGTGCCTACCGAGCGTCTCAAAGCTGGCGGTCTCTGTTATGTTATGTTATGTTATGTATATTTTTCGTCCGGGGGGCCGTAGGCCCCGAAAGTCCCCTAATGGGGCACAGGACGTGCTGGGCTAGGGAAAATCGGATCTATCTAAACGCTAAGTACAGAAAGCCAAGTACAGAAAGCCATTGGTTACGGGAGATTAGTCATTCGCGATGCGAAATTAGACACCCCCCTCGAAATCCAATTTCTACGAACGCGTCGACAGATTACACACTATCCAGCATATCATCGGCACAAATGGCGCATCGTACCGAGCCTGTTACCCGTCAGCGGGATGACCAGGCGTGGCTGCAAAATTGCAGCCGTTCATCAGTCCTGATGTCAGAGAAGCTGAGATCAGCTTGTGCACGCGGCAGCTCGGGACTGCCTCAAATGTTCTCCGCCAGATGAAGGGCGCAGCGACACCCTTCACCCGGCCATGAATATGTATGAGAGAGAAAGGTGACAAAGGAAATATGAAAGGATAAAGAGGGAAGGAGAGTTGCGAGTGCCTCTCGGGTCGCGGTCGCCTAATAGCGAGGACAAATCTTTCCAAAGAACGCGCTGTTCTTGGACAAGTCGACAAATTTGGTGGTCTCTTCCCATTGTAAGGTTGACCGCTGCATTCGGTGAGGGTGCGAGCCTCATACGATGGCGCGGTGGCACCTTTCTGCAGTAGAAGATGTGATCCGGTGCTTTGCGTCGGCCGCATGAGCAGACCAGGCGTGCATCGTCGTGGTCGAATCTCTCGTGGTACGCAGCGAAGTCTCCATGGAGGGATCTCGCTGCCAGCAGATGGTGCAAGGCTACACGCGGGAGTGATAGCTCCGGCGGGCAGCCTATAGTCGCCTTGAGATTGAGTCTCTTGTACTGCTCAGGAGCGGAAGCGGACCACCATGCCTTGAATGTGTCCTTCGGTTTTTGTCTTGCGATCCTTCGTAGGTAAGCCAACGTTGAGCGAGCACCTTCGGGCTCGGGGAGTGATGATGCTGCTTTTGCCAGTTTGTCGGCCTGTTCGTTGCCAGGGATGTCAGTGTGTCCTGGTACCCAACGGACCTGGACGGCTCCATGCGATGTCACCAGAGCCTGGAACTCGAGAAAGATGTGTTGAGAGGAGTCGGATGGTGTGCCTTGCAGGCACGTGGCGGCCGCCAGGTTATCTAGGCAGATGAAAATGTTTTGTGTTGCTGATTCTCGCAGGTTTAGGGCAGCCTTGAGGCCCTCCAACGCCCCGGTAGCTTCAGCGTCGAAGACCTCAGCAGGTCCAAGGCGATCCGATCCATCAAAGATAGGCAAGTCGTCCTGGTGAATGGTGAAGCCGTAGCTTGCAACCCCTTTCTCGGACAGAGAGCCGTCCGAGTAGACGACCAAGGTGAGCGGGTCGAGTGACTTGACCCAGCGGAGGAAAGCCTCAGCTGTCTTCTCTTTCGATGCTGTCTGTAGTGGTGGCATCTGTTCTTGTTGGAAGCGTTTCTGGATGAGCTTGGGACGCGCGCACTGCCCGAGAAGCTCGTCTGTGCGTCGGAGACGTGTTCTAAAGCTGCTTTCTGCTTGTGCTTGGTATTTGCGCTTGATGAGATCATGGTAAGTAGGCTGACGCGGTGGCGCCGCTCTTCTCACAAGAGGATGGGTGTCGTCGAGTGATTTGAGTCGTGCGGGAGAACCTGAGTCGTCTGGCTTCGAGCAGTTGATCGACTGGTGGTATCCCACTTTCTCTGTGCGAGATGGTGATGGGTGTCGTTTTCCAGACGGGCACTATAGCTCTCATGGATTGATTCAAGGCTTTGTTCATTCTCTGTATGAGATGCTGGTTACTAGACGGTGTGTCTTTGTTGGGCTGGCTCCACCGCGGCCTGTTGGTGCCCGGGTACCACGCTTCAGATCCGTGGAGTAGCACCGGCTCAACACAAGCTCTGACGGCACCTCGCACGGCACTGGGAAGAGGGCCATGTATTGTGTTGGTGAGTCCTCGCAAGTGGTAGGCGACGGCCTTTGCCTTCGCCGCCCACTTCTCGACGTGGACGCGGAATGATAGTCTGCTGTCGAGCCAAATGCCAAGCCAGCGCAGAGCTAGCTCGGGGTGTTTCTCGACATCGCCGTGACGTACTGCCGGCGCGGTCCTGAGCTTACTGCGGGAGAAGTGCATCACTTCGGCCTTCTTTGGGTCGAAGGAGACGCCGTTTGCCGCGCCCCAACGCACCATCTCTGCGATGGAGCTGGATGCCATGGCAGTAGTCTCATCTACTGTGTCGCCTACGGACAGGATGGCCGTGTCGTCTGCATAGCCGAAGCGACCCCAGGGATTGCCTAGTCGATAGATTGGCTCAGTATAGAGTAGGAAGAGTATCGGCGATACCGGCGATCCCTGAGGGAGCCCGCACTGAAGGGGAGAAGAGGGCGTGACGGTATCCTGGTACCTGACACGCGCAGACCGGCCGCTCATGAAGGAGCCGGCCCAACGAGCCAAATAGTCAGGCCAGCCTTGCTCACGAAGGCGCAGGACGAGCCTGTTGCGCATGACAGTGTCAAAAGCACCTTGGACATCCATTGTGACTAGAGTCGCCACCTTCTTGCGTGCAAATGCTTCTTCGATATCATGGATCAGAGCTGTCACCAGGTCTGTCGCAGACCTCTTGGGAAGCGCTCCAGCTTGTTGCGGGTGAAGGACGCTGTAGTAAACGGCTGCCCAGGCTAGGCGGCGTGCAATCAGTCGCTCTAGTCCCTTGCCAAGGCAGGAGAGCAGCGAGATAGGCCGCCATGCCCGTGGCTCAGTGAGGTCTCTTCGCCCCGGTTTCGCGATCATGACCACCTCCGCCTCCTTGAATGGTTTCGGATGATGGCCTGCGGAAAGGCATCCTTCGAACAAGCGGCGGACATGTGTTCCGATGATGTGCCATACGGCTTGGAGAAGATTGACGGTGATGTTATCTGACCCTGGCGATGTATTGCCTGTCTGGATGGTCGCACACTGCGCCTCATCTAGCGAGACCCTGGGCGAGAAAGGAATCAACCTAGAAGGAGATACTGGTGTCCAAGCGTTTGCGATGTCGTCCTCCGCAGTTCTTCGTTCCAGCGTAGCCTGTCGGAGTGCGTTGGCTTTGTCCATCTGGGTTTCGTACACGACGTTGTCAACCTGCAAGGGCGGGGGCTGAAAGGCTCCAGGGGATTTCAACCATCGGACAGCTTTGAAAACAGCGCTACTGCTGGAGAAGTTGTCGATGAGGTTCCGCCAATACTGCCTCTTAGCCCGACGGACCACACGATGAAAGTCTCTTTTGGCGATCTGAACGTCCTGGTTGAAGCCGCAAGGGTAGCTTCTTCTGATGGCCCGGAAACCAGCCGCAGCGCAGGCGCACTCATCCGTCCACCAGGGGGCTGGGCGTCCGCCTTTCCGCGCGGGCCGGCCAGCTGCTTTCGCTGCTGATGTTAGTAGACTTACAAGTGAAGAAGCGAGCTCGTCCAGCTCCGCAGGGGTCGAATCTGTGAGGGGGATTTCCGTGGCTCCCAGTTCTACAATCTCGACGAATCGTTTAAGCTCGTCTTCCGTCTTAACTCGGATCTTGGCCGGCTGCATCGGAGTCGATCTGATGTCAGGGAAGGTCAAGCTGAGCGTGAAGTGGTCGGAGCTAGTGGCGAGGTGGTCCTCGACGGTAGCTTCGGCCAGCGGCAGGTTGGTGAATGCAAGATCGATTGTGTTGCCGTGCGGATTTGTCGGTATGTCTAGAGTATTGAGAAGGTTGAGGTCGTGCTCTGACGTCCAGTCTGCAATTTCTTGGCCGCGATTCGTAGCTTGGCCCGTCTACCAACTATGATGTCTGGCGTTGAAATCGCCAGCAACCACGCAGCGCTCCGGGACAGGCCATCGAAGTAGCGTGTTCAAGGCGTCCTTCTCGTCGTTCTGGCGATAAAAGTTGACTATCGTCATGCCGTTGACTGTGATCCAAAGAATGTCACGTGTCTCAAAGGGGCGAATCTGGTCAGCCAGAAGTCTTGGGTCTCGTCGAACATATGTCATCACTCTAGGCCGAGTGTCGTTGCTATTCCACATGTCGACTGGCGTGAACGTGTCGTACGCAGGATGTGTCTTGGTTAGGCAGCGGGCTTTAGTATGAGCTGTCCACGGCTCCTGCAGGAGTACAATGTCATATCGTTCGGAGTCGGCTAGCGCCAGGGCGCAGTCGTGGGCCGGAGGGATCTTGCCGACGTTGGCCTGGAAGACCTTGAGTGGCTTCTTATCGTTCTTTCGTGTCTGCGAGTACCTATTCCTGGTCATAGTCATGAGTACGGCTTGTCAGGATTATACGACGCTTCTTCTTCGGTGAGCTTAGTCCATGATGCTCAGGCTCCTCCTCTGCTTCGTAGGTAGCCCGGGGGGCTGTGGCCACCATGATGCACGAGGGTGCTCCCGACGCAGCTGGACTCGGAGCGTGAGCGTCTGGCTGTTCATCTAGTCCGATGTCGCCCCTTCGCAGCTCAGCCGCTCCTTGTTGGGTTTCCATATGCGTCTCTAGTTGTGTTTCTGAATATCGTTGTCGGTATGTTTCCGCGCCCACCATTCGGACGTGTTCTCGTTGTTCTTTGGTAAGCCGGCGAAGGACGCCGCGTACTTTCTTCGGCCGAGCTGGGCACTTACTAAGGCTGGCCTCGTGGGGCCCTAAGCAGTTGACGCACTGTTCTGGTGCAGCACAGCCGTCTGCGATATGGTCAGTCTTGCCACAGCGTCGGCAGACTGGCTGTCTACGGCAGTTGCGGGCAAAGTGGTAGCCCCAGCACGTTTTGCACTGTTTAGGTTGGACGGTTTTGTCTATGAGTCTGGCTGCACGGCTGCCAAAGAGGGACCAGAATCTCTTGGTGGGCTTGAGAAAGGACACAAGTAGAGTCTTGGTCAAGGGATTATCCGAGAATTGTCTCCCAGTACATACATCAACGGGCTTGAGCCCTGTCTGGATTTCTATCTCATCGCTGACAACGCTGTCACTATCCACCTCATTGCCGCGAAAGTCGGTCAGTCTTCTGGGAAAGTCTGAGACCACATAAGTGTGCCATTCTTTGTTCGTTTCTACTGCCATAGCTCCCAGCTCAGCCGCCCACTCGGCCCGCTTCTCTACGAGAAAGTCGCGCGTTTCGAGGTCGGCAGCCAGGATGGCCCATCCTGATCTGACTTCAAACACCTGTCGGATCTTGTCTGAGACGGCGCCGAGTTTTTCCCGGATCAGGGTCCGGATTGCATAGCCACTATGGGTCCTGGCCGGAGCTCCGGCTTCTAGACGGATGAAGACATGGAGGTCTTGTCGGGGTGGAGCGATGGTCGATTGTTGCCCTTGGCGATGAAGTGGGTCAGATTGTCGGTGTTGTTGTTGATGTTGGGGAGTTGGGCGGGCGCGGTCAGTGGGGAGCGAGGCGGCGACGCTGCTGTAGGTAGGCTTAGAAGCTGGTGCAACGCCGGAAAGCTCTTGTTTCCAAATGCCGAGGAAGCTGTCGGCGAATTGCCGAGCGAAACGTCGCTGCGGTCCAGCGGTGAATTGCTGAGCGGCTTCTTCAAACTTGGCGCAGAAGGCCTGGAAAACTATCAGCTTGGCGTTGTACTCTTCCACGCGCTCGCGGGCGAGGTCATTGGCCGATTTGATAATAGAGATTGGCTGATCATAGATCGATGTGGGGTTGGCACGCTCAGCTCCTTCCGCAGCTGCAGCAGTGGTGGCGGCGTTGAGTGGTGAGGACGGTGTCTGCGCCGTCCGCCCGAGTCCGGGTGAAACACCAACGGGACCGTTGACGATTGCAGGGCTGTTTTGCAGGAGAGCTGCACGGGCTTCTCGGTTTAGATTGGCGGGAGTGTGGATCCCGAGATCAAAGCGATCCGAGACAGCGGGCGGGCTCGTCATGGACGAGGCCATCGCCGCGGCTTGCGGCTGCGCGAAGCGCAGGTTGGGTCGTTTGTTGTGCGCTTGTTAAGGATCTTGGTGCAGACAAGGTCACTTTCTTAACACTGGTATGCCAAGAAAGTGTGATGACAAAGGAAGGTGCTGGCGGTCTCTGTTTCGGATCGATCAAGTGCTCCAGGGTAAGCGGCCCCCTGCCGTATCGGATACACAAGCGCAAGGGCTACTCAATGCTTGCAAGAAGGTACGGTTTCGTGCAAGGCCGGCTGCCAAAGAAGATGGAATCATCGCGGCCGCCCGTAGGCTGCATAACGACCCAGAGCTACAGTTGCGTCGCCCTGGTCAGCGGGATGCCATGCTCGGGTTCTTCCTCAACCTATTCCTCGCTTCGGGATTGCCGATAATGACAAAGATCGCGCTGATCTGGTCTGTCTGTGGTCTCCTCGCTACTACAATCACCGTCTTGGCTACTAGCGCCCCTGACTTCCAGCCCGCTAGTTTTGTCTTCGGAGAATTCATCAACTCCACTGGTTGGCCTGGTGGTGTCGCGTTCCTCTTGGGCTTGCTGCAGGGTGGTCGCTCGAAGAAATCAACCCCCATCGTTGTTGTATCGGCCGAGGCAGCTTGTACAGAGGCGTTCCTAGAGTATGCCAACCGACTGTCTGATAGACAGTGTCTAGATCGGATCGTGATCGATGAATGCCATCTCACGATCACAGCAAGCTGTTACCGACGAAGTATGTCGCAGCTAGCATGGCACGTACGGCAGATTCGTACACAGACTGTCTGGCTGACAGCGACACTACCACCAATCTATCAAGAGCTTTTCTTCGAGCACAATAAGCTCGTGCGGCCGCATATCGTCAGAGAGTCAACAAATCGTCCTAACATCCGATACATCGTCCAGCAAGAACGTGGGCTAGGCAATCTATGTGAGCAGGCAGCTTGTCTTGTACAGTCTTGCTGGACCCGGACAGACCTGTTCAAGAGCGAGCGGGACCAGGTCATTATATACTGTCCGACGAAGGATCTCGTGGCAGAGCTTGCTGACATGCTCGGCTGTCCGTCCTACACAGCCGAGTCCGGCACAGAAGAAGAGAAGATGGCGATCATAGAGCGATGGCTAACGGCAGCCGATTCGCCTATCATCGTGGCGACGTCAGCGCTGGGTCCTGGGTTTGACTACCCTCATATTCGATTGGTCATTCACGTCGATGCCCCGAGCCTTCTGACGGATTTCTCTCAGGAGTCAGGTAGAGCGGGTCGGGATGGCGAAGTAGCCGAGTCGATCGTTTTACTTAGTGCAGCCTGGCAGCCGCAGTTAGGTCGACCTGTAGCAGCAGACAAAGAGGCCATGCAACTGTATCTTTTGCAGGAATACTGCTCGCGCGGGGTCTTGAGCCAATTCCTTGATAGCAAACCTGACTGGCGGTGGTGCATGGAGGGCGATGAGCTCTGTAGCGTTTGTCCCGAGCATCATGCGCAATGCCGACCGCCTACCCTAGAGTTCCATCTACCACGGCCCCTACGTGATGAGACTGAAGCCGGACAGGACGGGGACAACTCATGCCAATACCCAGATATGGTAATGCCTCTATGCTTTGGCGCATTTAGTCGACCAGGCCGTACTAAATGGTTCTTGAAGCATTTTAACCAGTCATTTAAGACATGCCAGGAATACATGTTGTGGCTTGGTAAAGGTGCCTCTCTTGGCGGTAGTCGATGTGTGAACGCCAACTGTGTAGCTGCTCTTTTACTGGGAGAATTGGAGTAGGGAGACGGGAAGGAGAAGTATTACTGTTATTTGTAGTACATCCTTATTATTATCATATGAGACCATGCATTTATCATTAAGAGAGTGAGTATAAGTACTAAAATACATTTAGAGGATAAAGTTTTAATTCTCTTTAGGAAAAATAACTAATAATTATATAAAAAAGTAAAGCTCTAGCCAGTTACCACATAAAGGTATTAAATAGATGCAGTTATTATTATTTAACTACTACTAACAGTTTAGGAGAGAGTTAATACTAGTTAATATAACCTTAACCCTAACCCTGAGGCAAAAGGTTGATTTTTCTTTAAACCGGGAAGTTAAGAGACTAGTGGGTGTTTTGAGGAGTTATACCGGTCTTATGACAGAAGGTAAAGTTTTTATATTAATAAGAAAGTTAAGAGGGTAGAGTGTAAGCATAGGTCAAGAGTTAAGAGGGTTATTGATAATGATTTACCCGTTACCCTAACCCTAACCCTAAAGCAAAACCTCAAATTTTCGTTTGATCAGGGAAGGTAAGAGGCTAGCGGGTGATTGAGAGAGTTAGGCGAAGGACAAGGACAGACTGGTTGGCTGTTGTGCTAAGCCTGAGCTAGAACTTAGACGAACAAAACCTTGACGGTAGCCTTTACCCGTGAGTGTAACCCTAACCCTACTCAAGAATTATCAGTAGAAACGCATTGCGTTTCCTGTTTTTGACCAATCACCGTCTATTATCTTGGCCCCGTATTTCCCTGATGGAAACGCACTGCGTTTCTCGTACGGCACTAATGAAATCAGAAAACCTAAAACACGAAACGTGTCGCGTTTCCGTCGGTTGACCCTTGTCAAGTTCTATTGGTAGCGACAGTGTACGTCTTCCATCCAAAGATATCGAAGATTCTTTAAGTCACATACCCTGTACTCCGTACAGTCATCTGCGTTCGGGGTGTGCCGCATCAGTGGAAACCCTTGTGTCACGTGTAATCTAATGGAAATCAGGCTGCATCATGATAAGCACTTGTGCGGGAACGGTATGCTCTCCATATTGTCTCTTCTCTCTTTTGCCATAAGTAGAGCAATAACAGTGCGCTTCATAAAGTGCAACTGTTAGTTATATAGATGTCTGAGGTCATTTGAAAAGGGAAGCAATAGCATATTCTCGACTAATGTCGACAAAGAGCCATCCTTGAATCGTAGCACTCAAACCTTGAAAGTTGGCAGTCCTTTCCTCAATTAAGCGCCCGACATGGCGGGGTAGTAAGACATGTGAGATGGACAGCAGGCAACAAGCTCAATGATAAGGACGGATAAATGCGGCTGCAAGTCCGTCGTCATTTAGCGCCCGTCAGTTGTGGGGAGCTGAAAAGCCAACCTCGCAATATTAGACTCGTTTAGTCAAGATCAGCCCGCCCTGATGTAGATCCTTGAGCGGCGACCGGAAGTGGAACCTAAGCGGTAAATTGTGCTGCCTTGGTCAACTGGATATCACCCCGCCAGCCAATCATAGCCCAACCTCGGATGGAAGAGCCTACTGATGACCCTTGGGTTTAAAGCCATCGGGAACTCTTTAGTTAGTGCGGCTGATGAATCAAGACTATCGATTCTCACCATGAGGCCTTCTGCTGCAGATGGTCATTGGCTTAGGTACCAAGATATCAACCAGCATCAATTGAAAATGTCATGTCAGCCTCACCGGACGAACGGAAGCGTATCCATCTGCGAGAAAAAAACACGTAATGATAAACAACAGATGAGGTGCTAGAAGGGGCATGCAGCATATCAGAAGAAAGAATCCCTGTTATTGATGTAAAATATGACGAATATTAGTCTGTATCATCGCAATCTCTTACGTGGCGTAGATGTGTTCTCCATGTTGTCTCTTTTCTCTTCTTTTGAGAGCAGTGCAGTCACATTATGATTCGTTGAAATATAATTGTTGGCTGCATGGTCGCGCCAGGCATGGATGAAAAGGGAAGCGGCTGCATATTTTCAACCCCCGCAGATAACAAAGCAACAGGCCGCGACTATCAGAACCTCTGCACTCATCCCTGAATTGTGCTGTGTGACCCTTGGAAGCTATCAACCCCGTCTTTGATTGAGCGCCGGGCAGGGCGGGGTAATAAGACATGTAGGACTAAGGGAGGCAGCAAGCTCCATTACAAATCGTGTGCCACTTGGCGCCTGTTAACTATGACCTGACCAGATGCCAAGATTCAAGAGTGGGGAGCTGAAAGGTCGAAATGAACAGCTCCCGCGCCACCTCTAATTGTTACATTCTTTTAATCTATATCGGTCCGCCCCGGTGTATAGCCAGTGGAAAGGCTATGCCGGCTCCATCTCGTAATAATGGAAAATCCTGTTTGTTGTTGCTATAGTCGCTATAAACCGAGTGACGGGCCTAATTCATCTTGTGCCAATAAATCGAACTAATTGCCGATCAGATAGTCTCTGCAAGGCATGGCCTGGAGCCAGTGACGTGAACTGACAACTGAGTGGTGGGGTTAGAAAAATAAGAGCAGCGTGTCCGCGATTACAATAGAAATTACTATTAGCATGGTTATTAATTAGGGCACTAATAAATCCAAGCTATTTGGTAACGTTATATCTTTTAAGCTTATATGATATAGCCTCGGGAATAACGTTAGATCCTTAAGTTCTAATCAGATAATCTATACTACCGATTCACCCTTAAAGAATAAAACCGCCTGCTGTATTATAGGTGTTGGCTGTAATTGAGCTTCTTCCCTTGCCTTGTACGATAAATTCCAACAAGCTGCTTCATATATGTCAGAAGGTAAGATAGTTAAAACCGGCAAGATGCGGCATTTTCTCAACTTACATTGCCTAAATGTTATGAAACTATTGCTGCCTAAAACGCACTAAACCTGCGATAACGCAAAAGCAGTAATGCGCTTTGCCTTTGTTGAACTGAGAAGGTTGCAAGCTTGCAGGGGCAGCTCATCCAAATGAGGTCCGAGCGTTGATCATTGACCCCTCCGTGTAGGTGCTAATGTTTAGGGCTAGCGTGCTCTAGAGCAGAGGGCCTGAGCTGGCTGGGGAGACTCGAGTTGCTGAGAACCTGACCGATCAAGTATAGTGCCGTCCGTTACCTTTGGCACGACCAATTGTCTTGAGATGAGCATGTTGTGTTGATTGAAGAGAAGAAGACTGGCGCTAACCAGAGGAAGCTATTACAAGAAGTCGTGTACATCACAGCTACCAATGAATCGGAATAGCTATTGATCCGTTAAGCCACGGATCTCTATAAATGGGAAGAAGCATCTCAACAAATGGGAAGAAGTATCATTCTCGACTTACATACGTGCATCTTTCGCGCCCTCTAGCTGTGCAGCCTGAGTATAAGTATTCACCCATCATGGAAGTGGCCGGGCTCGCCCTTGGGACAATCTCGCTTTTCCCGATCGTTCTCGAGTTGTTCCGAACAGTCACATCTCTAAGTGGCTTCGCCGAAACGTCTGTCATTCTCTTCCTACAACTGGACCTAGAACGAGAAGTGCTTTCTAGATGGGGTAGAGAAGTCGGTCTCTGTAGAGAAAATAATGGCTCCGGTAGTAATTGCCTTATACCCAGCGATCTACTCCCTGTCGTGCACGAGATCATCGCAGCCATCGGCTATCTCCTCGCCGAAGCTACATCGGTGGACGACCGACCTCCCCGAACGGGCGGTAATGCATCGACCCTCGACGAAGCCTTGCGCATACTCAGATCCAAGATTGAACAACAACGCACTATAGGGATTCCCTTGAGACAAGCCTACCGGCGTCTACGGTGGGCTATTTTTAAAGAGGCACAGCTTAGGGAATTAATTGATGACATCCATAAATATAACAACGGCTTACATAACTTGGTTCCCAAGCCGGTGCAGGCTCGCTTGGATGGGTTACTCTTACAAGCGATTCTGTCCAATCGGGACCGGGCTGGACTTGAGGAGATTCGCGAGGCTTCCAGGGGCCTGAGGGGAGATCTCTCAGCCGCCGCGGATGTAATTTTACTCCGGGAAAGTCCGGAAATAGTTCCTCATCCATCAACAGCCGATCTAATGCTCTCGCGTTCGGGCTTCCCCTTCATCAACAAGGATATGTCGCGATGTTTGACGACTTACAGGCGCAAAATTGGTCGCGAGGTCAAGGAACTGCATGTCATGGTGGAGTGGAGGGGATACAAATGCGAATCGAACACCGAGAGAAAACAACGATTTCTTGCCACCTGTCTTGATTTAGCCAGGCTTCTCCATGCCAGTCAGAACCTAGCAGCATATCGAACGATGGACTGCTTGGGCATTCTTGATGACGTGGAATTCATGCCCAACCATCGGATAGGCCTAGTTTACCGTGCCCCAGTCAACATGGCGGCGACTGCCAGTCGTTCCCCAGGCTCGGCTTCTGTCCAAGTACGCACTCTTCAAGACCTCATCAATGACCAGGAGACCCAGTACCCGGACCTCGGTCAAAGATTCGAGCTTGCACAGTCCCTGTCTGTCGCACTACACCGTATCTTGGTATCACGGTGGTTTCACAAGAACATGAATTCTAGAAATGTTCTGTTCTTTAAGGAAAATGGGACGATATCTGTCGTCAATCCTTTCCTCTCGGGCTTCGACTATGCCCGACCTAATTCACCTGAGCAAGAGACAATCAAGCCCGACCAAGACGAATTCAGCGATCGGTATCGCCATCCGCGCTACACTGACCCGGCCACTAGACAGGAGATACGATACAGCCAGAGTTTCGACATATATAGCCTCGGAGTTCTGCTTGTCGAGATAGGATACTGGGAAACTGTGGAGAGTATTCAAAAACGTAAACTACGGCACGGGAAAAAACACGCAACAACTTCACCGCTGCGCGATCTTCAAAGACATCTCAGTACCAAATGCATCGACTCTCTTGTTTTCCGTATGGGGAAGGTTTATGCCAATGCCACGAAGTTCTGTCTTAGTAGAGGCGACTCCTCAACCGAATGTGAAGAGGAGCATCTACTGAAGTTATTCAATAGTGATGTGGTGTCGGAGTTGGCAAAATGCAATGCATAATGACCAGTTTACAGGGTTACAACTTTGAGGAGGCTATAGTTTGAAGAATGTAGACGAATGCCCAGTCATATGGCAGGAAGCAGCGTCATCATCACGGTTCTCCTTCAAATTCGGACTAAAACAGCTCACTTGGTGTAATCGGTCAGAGGCTAATTGAATTTGGAAAACGCCTGCGACTCGACAATACAGAACAGGTTACATCTGAGAGAAATGGCCCTAGAGGTCTTCAATGGGAAATCTACTTCCATTGGTTATCCAGCTCGCATTCGCAACATTATGTAGCTCCCATGCCGGAGATTTCCTAACCTTGATAATATAATTGAAACATTCAAGACCCAACATAAGTCCAACGCACTAAAAGCTAAAAATCCATGAGGCCATTGGCAAGAGAAAGTAGAGGCGCCAGCCTTGGATTGGCTGCCTGAACCAACTGTTAGGCAGGACCGAACGAGATACCAGCTAAGATACTGCACGTTTGCTGTGTGGTTCCACGCTTCTTGGCTTAACGATCAGTTTGTTTAGAGTTCCACACCAACACAACACTTAAACGCTCCCTCCCCCACTCTCATCCATCAGCTCCGCCAACTTCGAACCGACCACAGGAAGACCCCTCAACTTCCCCTGGATCTTCCCATATAAATCATTTATCATATCCTGCGTAAGCCTCAAGCCCCGACGGCCATCACCAAACTGTTCATGAATGATCCAGTGGGTGATCAGAGTCAATGCCGCTCTCGAGGCTACACCTGCGGGCCCGTGTGTTCCAGCTCTAAGAACGATGGCAGCTAGGCGCAAAAAGAGTGGTGCCAGCGAGGCGAGGTTGATGTCCAGATTACGCCAGGTTTGTGTAGCTTCTATGATTGTTGTATCTTCGGGGTCCGAACTCTGGCACTCGCCGGTTACTAGACCTACACTTCCGGCAAACTCGGTCTCGACGAATGGATTCTGTTTAATTTCCTGAGTATCAAAACTTACATATACCTAACGCGATCTTACCTCGAAGATTGGCTTCGACACAGCTGTGAATGGGTCAAGGCTCGTTATAATAAAATACTCGGCACTCCCTTGCATTAAAGCTGCAATGTCCGGCGGATTGAGGATTCTCTGGTAAAAGCTAACCACATCCGACTCCTGATAAGTCGCTGTCCCATGACTTCCAAAGTACTCGAGGCCACTTGTTAGAGCCTTGATGTAGAGCCCGATATTCTAATTCAATTAGCCTGTGCTATAGGTCCCAAGAAGATGGATATTAAACGTGTAGTCTTACAGAAGGGTTAAAATTGCTGGAAAGCTTCTGGTAATCCACCTTTGGGAGCCCCAAGAGGCTGTACTTGGCTTCAGAACCCCTCTCCTGAAGCACACGGACAATGCCTGCCCAATCTTCAATTGCCTTCCTTGTCAGCCTCGATTCTCGAGTGTTTTCAGTTTTTCTTTGCAAATATTCGACGCGGCGCAACATCATCTCGGCAAGGGTGATCGCATTAGTGACACCGAATGCGTTTGTATCAGCCCCATCCTCCAGTAACAGGATGACGAGTTCTTGATGTCCGTAAAGGACCGCGAGCATAAGCGGAGTAAAGCCAAAGCGATCTAATTTGTTAATCCAAGGTCCGTAAACACTCCGATGAATCATGAGCTCCCTCCATAAACTCATGAGGCGCGATTTGGCCATGTATCGTCTATTTGACGCAGCCACGACATGAAAGACGTTTCTTTCCACCTGTCTGCAACAGAGTGGATCAGGTAGCTGTTTCGTTGCGGCTTCCCGGAGAAAGTATTTAATTCTGTCCAATGGCAAACCGGGCATTTGGAGGAATTTCCCAAAGCTGGTGCATATCCATCGCGCTGTTACATGAGTCCAAAATGGCCCCTTAGCTCAAACCAGGCGGTCCGCCATCGAGAAGAACCCTTCTAGGATTGCTAGCTCTAGAGCGGTCCGTCCATAAGAGTCTCGGAGACTGAGATCGACTCCAGCCATACAAATCTCTTCAACACATAGCCAGGTCTCTGTGGCCGGCGGAGGCAGCAATGGTGTAGGAAAGGAGAAGCCGTTCACCTCTCCTTTCAGCACCTCTGTAGCATTATGCTGAAGAAGCACGCGGACTACCGACAGGTTTCCTCGCAGAACTGCTTTCCAGAGCGGGTATTTTGTGACCTGCGGCTGTATACTGCGTTTAAGGCAAGGGAAAAGCTCGGGGTAGGAAAATATGAAAGTCAAGAGCCAGGGGTAACTACATTCCGCCGCAATGTCGATAACGTCGCTTCTCCCAGCCCATGAGCCCGTCGGCTTCGGCCACATTCGAACGCCCATTTCATGAAGCAGTTTGACAGTTTCGTTCATTGCATCTTGGTACCGGGAGCCGTGGATCCTCATGCGATCGACTCTCAGACCCGGATCCAGTGCTGCCATGAGATAGTTCTCGCCATTTACCGTGGCTGGGTCAACACAGTTCGGGTCGCAACAATGGCAGACCGACACTGAGCATCCGTCTACAGAATGAGACGCGGTAAGCGCTGGCCAGAGGGGATAGCGCTCCACTATCATTCGCATGACGTCAACAAGGTTCAGTTGAACTGCTAAGCAGAACGCTGAATATGTTGGGCCGTTGGTTGTCCTTGGATCATACCACTTGTATGGGTTCAAGCCGGGCCTCTTAAGAAGAGATTCGACGGCAGGAATGTTATTCCTGCTAATCGCAAAATGCAATGCGGTTTTCCACTCCACGATCTGGCCTTCGACTTCATTTAGCAGCCAAATTGCATCGTCATCCCGACCATGCCTTGCCAGGGTGTAGACGATTCTGTAAATACAATCGCCACCCTGAGAATCATAAGCGGGTAGGCTATGAGCAATTTCTTTGATAACGCCCATTTCGTACTCCGGTTCGTCTAGATTGATGCTTTCTGTCGCACTTTGGCCCCGGCTGGAGGAAGGAAGATCCAGTCTGGCGCGCAGCTCAATCAGAGCGTATGGATCCCCAGTCAACGCACAGCTCCTCAATGCGTCAAGCAGCCCTTCGCCGTCAAGTGCCGCTTCTTCTGGCCAGAGAGCTTCTCGTACGTTGCCGTCAAAACAAGCGTGTACATGTGTGTGGTCCAACCAATTGTACGCTTTGGTGGATCTCTCTGCGTCTGTATAGTTACCACATCCGTTGAGCAAGGCGTTGGCAATCTGGAGAGCCAGCTGCTTGTTGATAGGGCGCTCCTGAGCCATGATTTCCCATTCGTGTATGACGTTGTTTTGAACACAAATTGGGTACGTCTCAAGCCTTTGGACGCTTGCGCAGGCCTACCTCCGTTGTAAGCTTGAATTGGATTACTGGATTATCGCAACTTACCTGGACAGAGTCAAAGGGAGGTATTGGGGAACGAAACAACTCTCCTTCTTCTATTGTTTGGTCTGTTTCCAACATGATAGCCATTATTGAGCGTCCATCTCTATTTCTTGGGTCAATGGCTAATCCAAACTGCAAGAGCTTATGGATTTCAAGTCGGTCGACGCCCTGGCGAGCGTTCTGAGACAGCAAGAACGTAAGTTCTGCAGAATAGCGCTCTTGCTCAACAAGGTCTTGCTGTCCATCACCGCCAAGCCGCCCCCTCAAGTTTCGGGACCAGAAGAGAACATCTGGTCCTTCGATAGCAGCACCGAAGACAACCAACACATAGCTGTAGATATCGGCACTCATAATATCACTCAACGGGACAAGATTATCTCCATTGCGATGACATTCAGGGGCCGCCCAAGGGTGTGTGCCTCTGGGGAGTTGCAGTCTGTCCTCTAGGTTTTGGCCGTATCTCGCGGACTGAAAACCGCCAAGCTTCGCACTGAGTTTTCGCTTCTCGCTATCCCACAAGATGTAGATATTATCCGGCTTGATATCACCATGTGCTATCAAGCAAGCATGGTGTAAGTGGAAGAGGGCATAAGCTATGTCGCGAAGCAGTGGCTGCAGAATCTGGAAGCTGACGCTTGGCCGATTTAAGATGAAGTCAGATAAAGTTCCTTCAGTAGCATACTCCTGAACCATCACCGGCCATGACATGTTGTGGTTCTCTCCATCTTGTTCGAAAAAAATCGCGTGCAGCCGTACGATATGTTGGTGGTCTTTGATAGGCGAGTGACAGAGGATGAGGGCCTCACGGAGGAATTCCTGATGCCTCTTGCGACGGTCATACGTGTCTGGGATAGATTCTTCTCTATCACGAATGCGTTTGAAAACTACAGCCTTGCAGCTTCTGTCCTGTAGGTCGAGGCATTGCCTCATCTGCTCCGTGAGCTCTGATACTGCTATCGTACCCGCCACTCCTTTACTTAACTGATCAATGCGAAGTGCGGCACTATTTCCGAGCCATATCGGGTTTGTCCAGGCGCCGATGTTTTGGGCGAGACTGAGGATTGGTCCAGTACACAACAGATCGGCAACGACGGCCTTCCGTCGAAGCGGATCGCCATCTACATCGGAAATTTGGACATATGATGCAGGGTACGAAGAGACTTGCCTGATAGGCAGAGGATGGTCGGACACATTTGAAGTTGCCGAGTCCGAATAGTGGCAATCTTCGATGGCGCCTTCATATCTCATCTCCTTCAGAGTGTCAATGAAACGATCATAACGTTTTTAGGATGAGGGGGGCGTACCGTGTCATCTAGAGCATCTTCCAGAATCTTGCTGTTTGCTGACTTAAAGCTTTCGCAATCGCCGTCGCTCTGGTCGTGGTAGGAGGGAAATTCGAGTGATTCCATTCTCCGTAAAGATCAACTAAACAAGAGTTGAAAGTTGTAAAAGGAAATTCTCCAAAAGATCAGCAGCTCCGGAGTTGTTTGAGCAACTCGCGATGGTAAGTTCGAGCAAACGTGGGTGTACAAGACAGCCTCGTCAGACAGCTGACCGCAGCTGGCTCGAAGGACAAAATGGATAAACTACAGGGCGACTGACAGGGATTTCCCGGTGATTCGCCGGACTTATCAGTGCTCATCATATGCGGCAGCCTATAGAGGTCACTGTTGCAAAACCCAAGAAGCATGCTCTAAATGACAAAATGGGTTAGCACCTGACCTAACTCAGCCATTGAACTAAGGAGCCCCTATTAATAGCTGTGAGTGACGTGCACACCTCTGCCCGTATTAAGGAGAACCGATCTACCGCCACTAAAAAGAACCCGGTCTAATCCCAGAAGCAGAGTCTAGACTTACTTTTATGGATAAGCCTTATTTATGCTAACTTGTTTTTTCAACCTGCGGCTGAATTATGATATGACATGACAGCTGAGAGTGGTAATACAAGTCTGTTCTCAAAAAGCCACTTCGTTTATAATGACGTTACGTAACTAACTCTAGACTAACTACCTATCCCTTTAGTGGACATAGCCCTTCAATACGTATCACGCCCCACTTGACCCCGTGTTCAATATTGCTACAAGAGCTTACCCCAGTATAGGGTCAGAAGACTTGTCACCCTCCTATAATAGCTCGACTTTTACCGCATATAGATAAGTTCACAGTGACTACAGGGCTTATTTATACACATTCGATGCGTACTACCTGATTAGCATATTTTGATTGGATAGACTCCCCTGTCGTAGCTATTCTAAAGGGCTACAGTATACTGGCTAAAGTTATGGCAGACTATACTAAGTGTTAGATTGGCGGCTGGGAATGGGCTCCACTTCCCTTATTGCAATATTATTCTTGTATCCAAAAGAGGGGTGAAACCCCTCTTTGAAAGACTGATCAAAGAATCAAGTGGACAATAAAATAACATCACAACATTCTGGTCCACACTTGGATACACTCACCCCATCGTATTCGTGCGTATCTAACACTAAGTTGTCAACCCCTTCCTCAACTAAGCGCCCGACATAGCGGGGTAGTGAGACATGTGGGACCGACAGCAGGCAACAAGCTCGATAAACCTGACGGATGAATGAGCTTTTGTGCCAGCCGTCACTCAGCGCCTGTCGTTATGATAGTCTTCTACGCTACAAGTCAAGGGTGGGGGGCTGAAAAACGCCCAAGATAAAGGGGCGTCTGGGCACGCCCGAGCTTGCTGAGGTAAGGAAAACTCGGTGCGATGACCAAGACGAACGTAGCCTCACCTCCAGGCCAGCGGGGCAGGAGTTCTTGCTTTTACTCCTACATCAACTCTCAAGGTCATCTCCAGCCAAGACGGTGGTACTTGCTTCAGCGTGTACTTTGGAGCTTGCCTTAATGACACTGGAGATGGACACCAACATGACCGCCTCGACCTACAGCCAGTGTGGCATCACCGATCGAAGCGTCGCGAGCTCAGCCAGCAACGGTTCTAAAGAGCTCGAGACAGATGATCATTACCAGGTTTTCCTGTCGATCCAAAGAATGCTTCGAACATTTTCCGAAAATATAGTCGAATTCCCCGACAAATCCGGCTGGACGCATAGGATAGAACAACCCCTTGGTGCTGGGGGCTGTTCCTCTGTATCGCGAGTACTTGGTAAACATTCATGGGGTAGAAACCCCATGGCTTTCAAGCGTGTACTGCCCATTCTCTATGAATATGGGGGGCGGAATACCAAGGAGGAATTCACGGTACTCCTAAATGAGCTACGAGTCTGCTCGGTGGCCAGAGTGCGCACCCACCCGAACCTCAACACCTTGAATGGGGTATCGTTTGAACCAATGGACCCAGGTCCAGATCCGACCTTATTCCCTGCGTTGATCCTTGACCCATCACCATTGGGCAATTTGCTCAATCTTATCTCTGACCCATTTCGAATGGTTGACGGACCCTACTGGGAATGCAGCGTTGATGTTGCAAACGGCCTGAAAGCACTGCATGAGAACGGCATCGTACATGGAGACATCAAGTGCGAAAATGTATTAGTGTTTGCGGAACCAGAAAATGCGATTCGTCCCTTTTGTGCAAAGTTGACGGACTTTGGCTGTTCCATGGTTTTGGCAGAAACCGAACCATACGCCATGTTGAAGGGCCGCACGATGCCTTACGACGCACCGGAGGCTGATAGAATTATCCCGAAGCATATTCTTCCCTTTTCAGATGTCTACTCCTTCGGCCTGTTGGTCTGGCGCGTGGCCCTGGATGGAGCCGATCCCTTTACTGATCCAAGATACTGGGAGGAATTGATAGACGGGGAGAGACACTACAGGAAGTCCAATATTCGCGAAGCAAAGAAAGGCGAAGGCCTTTTGAATTACGCCTTATCAACTATCAGGGACCCCGATCTTCAGCATGCGGTCGAGACGGCTGATGCCTTCTGCGAGATCTTGAACATAGCACTCCGGGCCAGGCCAGAGAAGAGGGACCTGGATCGAATCCTTCTCGCCTTTGCCAGGAACAAGAAGTAAGTATTTCCCCTAACTAGCCCCATCTTATCATATAGTAACTAACCGCGTCCGTGTAAGCAATTTCAAAACAAGAGACTTCGGCTTGAGCAGCACAGGTGGTTACATCCTTAGGCAATTCGTGAAAGCGGAGATCGGCGCCTTGACAGGAGCTTCTGAATCCCAGTTAGGACTTAGTCGATGGCAATCACTTCCAGACACTGCGCGGTCCAAGTATGCTGCTATTCAAGCCTTGGAGCAAGACGACATAGATTTCCGGGGTCTTCACTTCACCAGACACTCGAGGGTGTTTCGATCAGTCCAGAAGCTGCTGAAATCTTCGGAAACCCTTCTTTCGGTTCTGGGTCAGGATGTTCCTACATTGGAAACTATCGCTCCAGATTCCACAACTCACCACAATTCCCTGCTTCCACCGACAGATTTGTTGATGCGCCTAACTCTCAAAGTAAAGGCGCATGCTGAACGACCCGGGTTAAGATTACTCTTAAGTCGCTCGCATCTTTCCGCAATAAAAGGTAGCCATCGAGCTCTCCGATCGCACTTATAAAGTCAGAATTGCTAACATGCTTTCTAAAGACTTTGCGGCTGCACAGCGTGCGGCAGCCGATGAATGCCATAGAATGGCCGATTTCTTGGTCTCTTTACCACCCGGAATAGTCTGTGGCAATATCTTCCCTTTCGTTCCTACCGAACCAGGGTTGCTAACCTACGATCTCGGATTTGTTAGAACAAACAGCATGCGTGGCTGGAACCCTCGCTGACCCTTGGATCATTTGACGAACCGGGTGGGTTGGCGACTCACGATTCTGCTTCATTGAACGAACCAACCAAAACAGCCTCACCGCTCTTAATGAATGAACCTTTGGTAAGGTGTCTGCCGAGGTTATACCAATTAACGAAAGCTACTGATACCTGCATAGGTCGCCGGATTGGACTTCGACCTCCTATTATCCTGCGGCCTCCCTTTCACTATCCAGAAACAGATATATGCTGCTCTTTCCATCCGTATCGGATGCGTCCGCACTTCCGACCCCTCCTACCCAAGATACATGGTAGAGAAAGCAATATGTCACCTTCTTGGCTTTGGCGTCGCGAAGAACCACGAAATATATCTGTCGGCGCTTGCCGAATGCTACGAATTAGGGTATCGCCCGGCCCAAGTCATCCTCCAACGAGTTCACGCCGCCCTCGGCATTGCCCTTCCGCAGAATGCGTTGACTTCGCGTGTCTTCAATACAGTGGAAGATGCCGAGTCGCCTGTACGGAACGCACAATGTGAAACAGAGAGCCTTTGTTGTCATCTTGGGGCTGAGGCAGTCGGCGACAATCTTCACGATGCCGCAACGAGCGGCTCAATCTCAACCGTTGTTGAACTGCTTGCTGAAGGCTCCTCGAATATCAATTGTCAAAACGCTGCTGGAGATACGCCTTTACTTTGTGCATGCCGATCCGGCCATGCCGACGTTGTCGCCTCATTACTGGACGCTGGCGCCGATGCCGGAATCGTGAACGCTCTGGGAGAGTCTCCGCTTCATTGGATTGTCAGGGTGGAGGCTCGCGAGATGTCCGCTCTTACGGCCCGGTTGCTAGCCCATGGAGCGAGGGTTGACGAGGTAGCTAAAGTCAACCACGGGCCATCCCCAGACGTGGCAAATGACTGTCTGGTTGCAGGGACTGCAATCCATCGTGCGGTTGCGCATGGTAATAAAGACGCGGTCCAAGCTCTTCTGGCGCAAGACGCTAGGGCAGACATCGATGGCGGCCCAATTATCGTCTATGATGGGCATAGTCGGATGTGCGATCCGATTCAACTCGCATGTATGTCACACGAGGCGGAGATTCTCGAAATGATGCTGGATGTCACCCCGTTTTACCCGATCAACGCAAGCTGTGAATCAGAGGTCGGTCTACTGTACTTTGCTATACAGTGTCAGAATACGCACCGAAGAATGGTCAGACATGGCTCAGACTTTTATTATCGTATGCTGGCTACCATCGACCTTCTCGTGCGCCGCGGGTCGACGAATCACGTTCGCGGTGACGGCCTCACGGCACTACATCTAGCCGCAACTCACGGCACTGCAGACATTTTAGAGCACCTGTTAACATTGCAGCCGTTTGTTGGCGATATCACCACGCTGGTGGAGGGAAGGTCCCCGTTGCACTGGGCCATCGTGTTGGGTGACGAGGTCAAATTCGACATTCTGGTACATCACGGCGCTGACACGCTTCATTCATGTCCTGCAAGTTGGCTCTACAAGGCAGATATACCAATTCTCGAGCTTGCAACACGTACTATGCGGAGCGACTTCTATTTTGTTAAACGACTTTTTAAGATAAATGGAGATCTTCCACAGAGAGAGAAAGACGTGGCTCTGCGCACTGCATTCGTCACACGCCAATTCGGCCTTGCGGAGTTTTTACTGAAAAGGGGCGCCGATATAAATGCACAAATTCGCCATACGACGCTGCTTGAAAGTATTCTACCGCGGAGAGGCCTCGGTCTCGATGGAGTCGAGAACTACATCTCTTTGTGCAGAAAGTATTCCCTGGAAGCTGATGTCGTTGTGATGCCTGAAACCGGGGATACCGCCCTTCATTGTGCTGCGGGCATTCTGCCGCTGCCCTCCGAGGACAGGTACTCTCGACTTTACACTCTACTGTTTGAGCTTTTTCCCTGCAAGTCCCATCTGGAAGCGAGGAACTCTAGGGGATTCACACCTCTTCACATGGCGGCGCTTTTCCGTAATGTTGTAGCTATCAAAGCCTTTGTTGAGGCTGGAGCAGATATCAACAGCATGGCGCTGTTCGAGGGAGTCCCCGTTGGACCAACCCTGAAGGACCTGGTATTCACCGATATATTTGCACCGAACCCCCTTTACGACTTTGATAAACGCAGCCGCAGAAAGGGTGATCGTGCGCAAGGGGAAATCATTGACCTTCTGAAATCATCAGAAATTCGTACCCGCGCAAAACGCAGCAAGACATTGCGGAGTCAATTCCGCAGGAATGCAAGTCCGCGAGAAAAGAGAGTATCGGACTTTGTTAGTGTCATGACGCTGCTTCCGGAGAGTCTCCCCATGGGATTTGAAGTATCGATGATGGAGAAAGTGTGCGACTTGCTAAATATGGGAGCGGATGAGGAACTTGGGGAACTTGTTCGTGAGCTAGAGGGTTCCATGGTAGAGCATGGAAGGAGCGTCCAGTGGACTAATTTAGAGAAAATCCGGTTTCTGGATCACCAGGGGAAGGCTGCCCTAGAGAAGATCGGTATTCTCGACCTCTATGAGGATATAGATGAAGCAGATTCAACGTCGTAAGACCTAGGCGTAAAGAACGGAAACTTATTATGCAGTACCCCTCCACCGGTAAGACCCCTCCACCAGGTTAATATCCCTTTAATAATTATTCAAAAGCTATAGATAAGATTAATAGTAACGTACATGATAAGCGGGTGCAACAGACAAGCGAGTGCAACAAAATATCCCGCAATTTACATCTTCTCAACTTAATCAATTAATGTTCAACCACCAAATATGTCAGATCCAAATATTGAGGCTAGGATTCTTCTTGTACTTCGTGCCCTATCAACCATTCAGAAATGATCTACTGTACGCAGTCGTGGTGGTAACATGACAGGATACAACAAAACTGGTCCGTGCACGATAACAGTCCTGTCCGTGCACACACTCTTATCCCTATGGCGGCTAATAGGCGGACGGGTACCCGTCCTTCTAAAATTGGACGGGTCCCGTCCTAGTTTCCATCTTTGGTAAAAATTTTTCCGCTATCGGATTACCTCACGCCTTGTTCCACTGCCTCAAGTAGTTTGACGAGTCCCATTTACCAGCTATTCCAACAAACCATTGGCTTGAGGTGAATAGCCACGACATATCTGAGTTCCAAATTTACTCCAAATTCTACTAGAGCTAGAGCTGTACCACAATACAGCTTTCTTCCTCTTCGATGGCCGAGTACAAGGCTTCTTGTTCATCGATGTCCTGCTAGGCTATTTCCCAAAGCTCACCGATGCCTCTTCTGCTTGTGAACAGTCGCCCGTTCTCGGTCTCTCTAGCTACTTGTGCTTCGATGCGATCAGGCTCTGCTTTGTCCTAGTCTGAATAAGCCACCATCTCTTCTTTGGTCCATTCTCTTAGGCTCATTGAGGTTGCGCAGCACCTCCCCATCTGCTTATAATCAAGACACCAGCTGTAGATTGCTTTTGGATATGCTAAAGGCAGGCCCATTGCTTTCCTATACTGGCGGTTACCTAGTGAGGTTCCCGGTGGCTGGGCCTTATACTAATCATCTCTTGACGTGACGTATCTCTGGCGGATTGCTCGTGGATCATCGTATCTCAGCCGCGTTGAATCTGGAACTGGATCTTGCAAGTGTAAGGGTGACGATACTGGCGGTCCGATAGCGGAGCAAACTATACCACATATGGAAATTGGGACGGGACCCGTCCAATTTTAGAAGGACGGGTACCCGTCCGCCTATTGACCGCCTATCCCTATAACATGACAGGATACAACGCAACTGGCCCGTGCACGTTGCTAGGTCATCTATATTAGTTATTTCACATAACGTGAATCACAAGTATGTGAGCCAAAAATCCCTCATCCTACATCATCAGTATCTAATCAAATAATTCTCAAGCACCCAGTATGTCACAACCTAATAAAGAAGGTAGAATCCTTCTTGCACTTCAAGCCCTTCAAAATAACCCAAAATTAAGCACCCGACGCGCTGCAAATATATACAAAGTCGATCGCAGTACATTACGTCGCCGCCAGAATGGCGCTCAATCCCGACGCGACTGGACCCCAGGATCACGAAAGCTATCTAATCTAGAAGAAAGGACTTTAGTTCGCTTTATTCTAAAGCTAGATTCCCAAGGGTTTCCCCCAAAACTGTCTTTTGTTGAAGCAATGGCTAATTGTCTCCTCGCTGACCGCAACGCGTCACCTGTCGGCATACACTGGGCTAACAATTTTATCAAGCAACAACCAGAGCTCAAGATGCGTTTCTTTCGGAGATATGACTACCAGAGAGCCAAATGTGAAGATCCGACTATTATTCGAAATTGGTTTAAGCTTGTAGAGAACACAATCGCGAAATACGGTATCCAATCAGATGATATTTGGAACTTTGATGAGACTGGCTTTATGATGGGCATGATTTCAAGCGGAATGGTCATTACAGGTTCAGAAAGGCTTGGAAGACCGAAATCAGTGCAGCCTGGAAACCGTGAATGGATTACAGTCATCCAGGCGATTAATGCGGAAGGCCAGGCGATTGAGCCGTTCATCATTGGCGCGGGCCAAAATCACCTTGCTAACTGGCATGAAGAACCTACCCTCCCGCGCGATTGGGCTATTGCAATGAGCCAAAATGGCTGGACAAATAACGAACTTGGCCTCGAGTGGCTAAAGCACTTTGACCGACGCACAGCCGATCGATCAGTTGGTTCCTATCGTCTTCTGATCCTTGATGGCCACGAAAGCCATCACTCTGTCGAATTTGAGAGATATTGTGAGGCAAATAAGATTATTACGCTCTGTATGCCGGCTCATTCGTCTCATCTACTCCAGCCTCTCGACATTGGGTGCTTTGGGCCGCTTAAAAAGGCATATGGTCGAGAAATTGAGGATCTGATCAGAAGGTCTGTACATCACATTTCGAAGACCGAGTTCTTTCCTGCCTTTGCCGCCGCCTTTCAAGCTACTATGACCGAAAAAAATATCAGAGGGGCTTTCAGAGGAGCTGGACTTGTTCCTTTTGACCCCGAAAGTGTGATCTCAAAGCTTGATGTTCAGCTACGGACTCCAACACCTCCCGTGGAGGAGGCCAGCCAGGCTCAGCCTTGGACTTCAAAGACACCAAAGACAGTTCTCGAGGCAGAATCTCAGTCTGAATACCTGTATAGGCGAATCAGAAGGCACCAAAGTAGCTCCCCAGAGTCAATACTAGGAGCTCTGAAGTCACTTGCAAAGGGAACAAAGGCAATAATGCATGAGAATGTCTTATTGAGGGCTGATATTAGGGAAGTTCGAGAGGCAAATGAGATACTAAGCCGGCGCCGAAGGGCAAAAAGAATCCGACTACAGAAAGGAGGAATGATGACTGTAGGAGAAGCAAGAGATTTAATTGATCAGATGGATGTTGATACGCAGGTAGTGGCCGAATCGTCGAGGAGTGGGGGTCAAGGAAGGTCGGCGCGACCGGGGGTTCGGCGCTGTGGTATATGCGGCAAGACGGGACATAATGCAAGAACATGTCAGGAGGATATTGAGGTATCTGGAGAAGAGGATAGTAAGTAATTTTAATTGATTAGCTACTTTGTGGTGTTTTTATTGCAATATTTAGTTTGAAGGCTAAGAAAAGTGGCTCACATACTTGTCTGGCTCACATACTTGTGATTCACGTTATATTACATATATTACACACGCTGCGAAGCTTTGAGCTACCACCTCAAACTCTATAAGAACCGTCCAGGGTTCAGGACCTAGGCTCCTATCATGCAGATGAGGAAGCTCCCCTACCAGTCGCTGAAAGTGGAGTCTCGGCCACCGACTACTACAGAGTAGCCCGCTTTGAAAAGATTGAGGAAAACAGGGATAACGGCCCAATCAAGACGCGTCAAAGTCCTCTTTCAGTTGAATCTGGAGCTGGAATAATGATGTAGGTCCTCAGAACATCCAGCAGGACTTCTTTTGGCTACACAAAGAGCTTTTTAGAACGTATTTCTCTGCGTGGAGACTTTACAACGACTATTTGGAGAAATTGTTGATTCAGATAGTAGGTATATCCAACGAAGTTGATTAATTGACTGATTTGTTCGCAGGCAAACAACGCGGTAGCCACCTTTATTGAGGAACTGACCGAGACGGAATACCATCATCTCACTGAGCTGGCATTTCTTGAGACCCGCTTAGTACAAGTCCCCACTATGTTGGCAGCTTCAAGGGACGTCCTTGAAGAGCTATTATCAGACCTGCGTATATCGATATCCATCGAAATTCTGGCCCTTATATCGATATCCAGATAAGTGGGAGAAATTATCTGGATATCGATATATCCAGGTAGATATCCATACAACAACATAGCCACTTTAGCAAGGTTGATATCCAGATAAACCACATATAATTCTTGTAGGCTAGAAGAAAGAACAAGAAAGTACCCTAATCTAGAAAGTCCTCTGCCTCTGTTTCAACGCTAAATTCAACAGCAACGCTGGAAATAACGCCCCTGCCACCGTGAGACTTGGGTACAATGATACCCTCGCACATCCAGTTGCCCACACACTCAACCTTCGCCAGGTTCTCGCAGGTCATGCTCTCTCTATCCCATGATAGCGTACGCCGCGCCGATGAGAAGTGAGACTCAACATCAGATGATTCAGGAGGGATTGAGAGGATATCAATTGCCATGCGGGATAACCGCGGATATGCTTTCCTTTGATCTCGATGTAGCCACCACTGGAGAGGAGAGCCAGTTATTCGGGTCGGTGGTGCATCAATAAAGGTTTCGAAGTCATCGGCGTCGTCTAAGATAGGACCAGTAACAGCAATATCGCTCAACAACTCATCCAGCTCGTTGTGCTGCCTCCCAGAGGAAGAGGACACATCTAGAGGCACCCGCAAGGATTCTGGGATTGGCGCGGCATTATATTCATCTAGCCAAATTTGCTGGGCAGCAGCAATAGCAGGCGCGTGCCAGGATTCTTGCCAATTCCGCTCAATGTATTTTCTTCGTTTCGAGGGATCGAGAAGGAGTGCGGCGGCATATACAGGTGTCTGGTCTGATAAGGTGTAGTACTTATTAAGTACGAACCAGCCCATATCGATGCAGTGTACCATGTGGGGATCATGGTTTTCCTTTGAACTATAAAGCTCCTAAATAAGACAATTAGTTAGCCGATCAATTAGATAAAAGAAAAAACATCGCCACCGACCTTATACTTCTCGTACTGTCGCAATAAAACATCCATTATCGAGAGTGATTGGGAGAGTGTAGATCGCGCCCCTTCGGCCAACAACGTAGTTGAGGCAAACGGCTGTAGGAAACGATGCGTCCGTTCAATAAACTCCCACTCTGAAGCTAGCAGGATATCGTCTTGAAGCTCTCTATCATGTTCAATTAGGAACTGTTTTACACGGGATTGGTAACGCAGAAAATTATCCAACAATCGATACCATGAAATCCAGCGTGTGGCATTATCTATACCTAGTCGGAGCTTTATTTCATCGTCCCATATAGCCGTATGAAGCGTAGATTTACGTATCCAGACAGCGATGTTGTGTACTTTCCGTAGGGGCACGATATGCTGCCATCCAGTGAAGTTCTCAAGTATACGATTGCCTCTTCGCAAAGCTCTTCTTCTCTGATGGGCTTCATCTGTTCTTGTTGTCTGTCCGGCGTCGTGCAAGGTGCCGTAGAACTGTGCAAACAACTGATCGTTTGAGGTATCATCGGTGGCATCAAGAGCGGCGATTAGTGCCTCTTTTGAAGACGCGAGAAGAAATGCTTGAAGGGATAGGTTAATAATGTGGGCGACACAGCGGATACGGCGCTTAGAGGGATCAAACGTCAACTAGCAACCGATTAATCCTAATCCAGAGATAAGGGAAGGGCTATCGTACCCCATAGTCGTCTCGTAACCGCCGTGAGAGATAAGACAAGCAGGTATCATTTGAAGTGGCATTATCCCCTACATGGTAGCCCACTTTAGAAGCAATGCCGTACTTTGCCAGTGTATCGATAATTAGAGATGCCTGGGTTTCACCACTATGGCTATAGAGACATTCCGGCATCGCTAGCAGTGCCCTTTGTGGCCGATGATCCTGATCAACCCATCGCGCAGAGATGGCGAGTATCCCATGGCGATGGGGCGATGTCCAGAGATCAGAGAGGATATGGATCTTTGAGATGGAAGCTTCAAGAGTTGCCATGAGCTGAGAAGAATATAACTCATATGTGGCATCAATCAGTCGCATTAGAGCACTTCGGTTGGTCACTAAAAGGTCCTCTATAGCAGGATTAGCTGCTAGCATAATCTCTTGCATCTCATCCCAGTTAATTGCTGAGAAGGCAAGCCGGCGGCGTGTGATTAGGCTGATTATTGCATCTAAATACCGATCGCGGTCGAACATACGGCGGAGAGAGACATCCGAGTAACGAGAGGGAAAGAAAGCATCAATCCGAGGGCGTGTGGCTTCCCTTTCATCATCTAGAACATCAGAACTGCCCCCAATGAGCGTGCGATCGAGGGAAGAGATAATATCGGCATGGCACCGCCGGGCGTGATGCCATGCGTTGTCCCGCTTCCGATTCGCCCAGGGCTTATCGGCAGGGCAATGGAGACATCGATACATCGCCATACCCCTGGATTTGCGCTTACGTGACCCGCCGGTGGTGTTCTGGGTGTCCTCATCAGGATACGTTGCTTTGAAGAAGAGGGAAAAGTCCAGAGACGTCCCAGTAATGGGCTGGTCCGAAATCGAGGGCGTAGAGGCGGCGGTGGTCTGAGATGATGCCATGGTCGATAAATCACCTGGATAAGCTAATTATGCTAGAATACCTAGGGCCGTTTGAACGAGTACTGAGATGGTGGTGCTGATGTTGAAATTGAGAGAAGTTGTCAGACAATTGGCTCCACAGGGATCATTGATGGCACCCGTCAATTGATGAGAGTTATCTAAAGAACAAAAGAAATCGAACAGCCATGTGTTCGGGAACAGCTATTTGAGCTCATGTTAGGATTATGCGACAGGCCAGATGTGAAACCGGATACGCGACCCCAAGGTACGCCCCGTGTTTCATATCCAGTCGCACGAACCTAGTGGTGATATGCGACAGAAGCCTTTTCATCATCTAATCGATTGATAAGATCTTTTCAGCCAATCAGAGAGCGGTATTTCGGTGGATATCAATCTCGATATCAATTTAAGAGGCAGAGAGTTATATCGATATCGATATATATCAATATCGATATATATCAATATCGATATATATCAATATCGATATATCCAGATAGCACGGTTGATATCGATATATCATATCCAAATACGCAGGTCTGGCTATTATGTCTTTGTCGTGAGATGACCGATAGTGGAGACGAGAAGATTACCGAATCGATCCGCATTGGCAGCCTTTCAGCAACATATCCGCGAATGTGCAGGCTACACCAGAGTAGCAGAATGTCTACAACAACGAGTTCAGAAGATCACACAGCTTTTGGCTAACACTTTATCCTTCCGGGAACAATTGAACGCCAAGGTGCAAAACAACAGTATGCTAAAACTGAACAACGTTATTACTACCCTGACTGTACTATACTTGCCTGCATCTTTCGTGGCAGTAGGTTTCAACTGCCCATCTCTCCAGCCATATATAACGCTGATTAGTCACAGTCTTTCTTTGGTATGAACTTCTTCGATTTCGATAACGAGTCACGTCAGATCGTGGGAACCCCCATCCTTTGGATTTACTTTCTCTGCTCTGCGGCTATGACTGTCTTGACCTATATGTTTTATCATTTGTTGATCCAGAAAACACCGCTGAAGCAAATAACCTGGAAGATACCTTCAATAAAAATGTATATCAAGACGAGGACGAGAAAGAAGGAACTTGATAAGGGGCCAGAGCTTGTGTAATTTAGCAGAGGATTCCTATTACCTAAATCTATGTACCGAGCGAGTTGCTGACATCTATCTGAAGCACCAAATACGGACCCTCAAGTATGTCCACCATGATACGTGCAATAGTCTCATTTCCCTCACAATAAACACTCAGCTTTGCTTGATAACCCGCTGATACACCGATATCTGCCAGCTTCGTAATCTTCGGCCGAACATCTGGACTTCGGGTTTCAATGTTTAGAAGAAGAAGATGGTCGCTCCCAGATTGCGACCCCAAAGCAAGAATCTTTCTCGAATGCTCGACAGTTGCGATCTTCAGAATACGATAGTTTTGGATGGGCGGATGGATGACTACCGTTGGACTCGATTCAAAACCTTCGTATCTGAGATGGAACAGTCGCTCCGCTTGTGAGGCTATGATGAGTTCGGATCTTCGGCTCTGATTATCACTCTGCAGGCACGCCATGTCGGTGAATAATCTTTCGACATTATTGTTCATGGACTGGAGACGTCTTGTTAGAAGATGATGATATAGTTTCAGCAATACTAACCCATTGCATTAAATCTTGTTGCTTCATATCTAAAGGCTCGATGATGAATACATTCACCGATAGAGTTGAACCATTGCGAACAATTATATAACCTTGGTTTCTCGTTTCAAGGGTCAGGCAGGTGATCTCGCCTGGAGGCAATTCCAGGAGGGTAGCCTTTTGATCAACGATACAAACACCAGCATCTTTGTGTTCGCTCTTCGCCGTGTCCGAGTAGATGCTAAATCATATGTTAGGATTGCTCAATATTTCTAGGAGTCATTTACCTTGCCGCTGGGGCAGGCTGAGGAGCTGGATCGAATACAATTCTGCCAGTGAATAATGAAGGACGGCCTCTCTTATCCTGAAGGATACAGGCCAAGGAGTTCCTGTCAGGAGAAACTGCCAGCATATGAATTTCTGGATGTGACAGGGTTACTCTGCTGTACATGTTCAGCTTACGGTCAAATTCGACGTCGAATATGTAACACTGTGAGAGATTAGTAGGTTAAGCTTGGAGACAATCTAGTAGTGTATAACTGCCTGTACTTACATTGAACAATTCATCTGTCGTTGCTGCGATCAAGTATCTGTTAGTTAGCCTCACTGATCTCCACGAGCGACTCCAATCTGCAAGGGAATACTGTCCAGCGACTGTCAGGGTTGACTCTCGTTCACTGTCCGTTGAACTCATTCTTGAACCCATACTATCGACCCTGCGGTACGGTATTGCATTGGCTAACCCAGAGCGGTCGTCGAATAGTGTGATGGTTTTGCCGGTCCAGTAGGCTACCCTACTACCGTCTGGCGAGCACACGCAGTCTTTGTACTTTAGCTTCTTATCCACTTCTAGTCTCCATCGACGAATATTTGTCTGTGCGAGTGACTGCTTGCTCTTGCGTCGGAAAAGGCTATCTTTTATTAGTCATTCTTTTCCTATCATATTGATTATGAACCTACCCTAAAACCTTCTCTTGTGCCTTTTGAACTAGGGAATGAGGCATTGAGTCGTTTTCGGTGATGCTGAACTCGCTTTCCACGGTGCTGTACTTCTTCAGTGTCGTCTGCAAAAGTTCGACAATTCTATCTGCACCGCACCGGCTGCCCTGATCGATCAAGAGCACTTCACTCTCTAGGGACTTGAGCATATATCTCACAGCACCTCCTTCCAAAGGACTCCGTTCGGCGGCCAATTTTATCAACTTTTCGTGCTGCTCAACAACTCCGCGGTTAATCTCGAACCCGATATTGGATTTGTTGTACTGATAAAAATAGTCGACGTTTTTGTTGCTGTACAAAAGTCGTGACTCGCTGTAGCCTCCGAAGCCTTTGTATCCTTCTCCCATATATGTGAAAATGAGGCTGAGAATACAACCAAATGACCAAATATCACTATTCCCATTCATTGTCCTGCCTTCTAGTTCTGCTTCGACTGGTAGGAACATGTCTGTACCTCGGAAGTTTTGAGTCGCTGAGGCTTGGCTGGATTGGTCTTTGAAGCGTGTCCTGAAAAGATTACTTAGATCTGCTTGTGACCTTGTTCTTGTCTTCACTCTCGAGAGACCAAAGTCGCTAAGCTTCCATATCATGTCACGATTGGAAGCTTCTGATCTTCTGCGAGTATCGTGAAAGATAAGAATATTGCTCGGCTTGAGGTCCATATGGTAGCAAACAATCGGATCACCCTCTGATGTAGTCATCTTCCTGTGAAGAAAATCAAGGGCGTCCGCAAGCTCTCTAGCAGAGCGAATGATGCTCTCTCGTGTACTCGTGTCGCCAGGAGGTATTTCCGGATTTCTCTTCATATATTCCTGCAAGTCCAGATCTGCCAATGGCATGAGAAGACTAAAGGTCGATGGCTTTCCTTCTATGACAATAGTGCCAAAACTCTTGAGGATGTTGTCATGCGTCGCCTGGCCGCTGAAGATATCTCTGATTGCTTTGACCTCCTTCTTGAAGCTTGCCTTTGCGGTGTCGGCGCAGATAAAGTCTTTGCGAGCGACGGTCATGAGTCTCGAAGTAGGCTGACTGAAATTCCCATCCGTGGTTAAGTGGGCCTTCGGGATCGTGACTTTATATACAACGCCAAAAGCTCCGGTCCCGATCTGCTCTTGCTCCAGCCATGGCAGTGATATTTGGTCATCGCTGCGAATCGTCACAACATCTAGACTCCCAAGCACCAGGGTGCAGAAGGTGCGCTGCTCATCAAAAAAGTCTCGTCTATCAGACGGCCGTGAGAAGAGACGTTCAAGAAATTCCTTGCTGGCTGGTAAGAGGTTTGGTGTCTCTTGGTCTTCTTGAAACTCCGCCTCATTTCCAAACACTAGCTTATCCAGAAATTCCTTTGTGGCGTCGATTGAGCACTTGGCGTATATTAAAACTGCCAAGAAATGTTGAAGTTTCCTTTCCTTGACCTTTTCCGCAAATTTACGTGCGTTGACTTGGTCAGTGTCCGTTGGCATTTTTGCATTCGCGGCTTTCAAGGCTTCATAAACAGCCTCCAGATTTGACGGCGAAAGGACATGCTTGACCATTCCTCGCGTGGCGAACTTTTCTGTCGTATTTTTCTTTTCAAGGCCATCTTTGAGTTGTGATCTTATGCTATCGAGTAAGTCCTCATATAGCGACTCCTTCGTGAAAGCAAAAAAGCGCGAAGAGTTCGGCCGGTCAAGAGAGATAATTGACATCAAGACGAGGCCTTTAAGGTGGGAAGCGATATGGCGGAATAGGCGACGTCGTAACTCGACTTCGGAGTCGCTGCTAATTTGATGTGGTTCTGAGTTATGTATCGACGAGGAGCGCTGAATTAGCCATGGGACAACTGTTGCAATGTCTTCAGGTACACAACCACATATCGGGCATGTGTATGGAGGCCGAGCTCGCCGGAGCTCGCACCACTCTTTGAGTTCTGAAATTTCGTCTTTTGTTCCACAATCTTGATGATCGGCTTTGACATGCTCATCGAAGTCGCCTTCATCGTCAAAATACTGCTCCTCGTGATCAATATCGCAGCACCAGCTGATAAGCTTGTGGACCTCTTCCGTCCATCTAGAAGAATGCTTGTCCTCCATATGCCTAGCCCACGCGTCGTATCGAGAAAACAGCTGAGGTGGATCGACACACTCTTCTGATATACAAGTATACGGCTCGATGTCATCATCAACATGTCTCCTATGAGGTTTCAGGTCGAAGTCGTGAGATATATATTCCATGCATACTTACTCCCAAGCTCTTTTCTCCTTGGCAGAAGCTGGTAACTTCTGTGCACAATATGGGCAACAGGTAACTGTTGCTTGAGGAATATCAGGGTATATGGCATCTCGCAGCTGAACAGAAACAATAGACGTAGCTCCCTTAGATCTAGGCGAGGAAGATTCGTATCTTTCCAATGCTTTACTTGAGTCTGGAATTGTGGGCTCGGTGACTGATATGTCAGATATAAGCTGATTGACTCGTATTTGAAGTGGTTTTCGTGAACCTAGGTTAGATTTCTGTGCAGACACATCTATAGATTTGCTAACAGGCTCGTCAGTTGCTTCGGACGTTGGCTCATGTTGTCTCGGAGTCTTTAACTTCAGTTGATGACTGTGACGGTATTGAATACGAAAATATCGGAAAGCAATGGACACGGCCAATTGCTTACAGAGCGTGATAGAAGCCCCAGGCTTTCCCTTCCGCTTGGGTATATCGATGAGCTTCTCTTTCAGCCGGGAGAAAACCAAGCCCTCTGTTGACCCGTTGTCAACCTTTTCAATGAACGAAGTAATCCTCTGCGTCAAATTCGTCGATGATGAATGGCGTATTGCCAAACCCAAACGATGAAGGCCATGGACAGCCTCTTCAAGAGCCTTTAAGGACTCAATCAGTGGAGAAGAAATACTTGCAGTATCTTCCGATTCCATTTCGGCAACGACTGATGGCTGTGAAGTGTCGCTCAAGTCGTATGTCTTTTGATCCTCGATTTCAACAACTATGGTGGAACCAGGAATCAGCTAAGTAAGTGATATCATGCAGAACAATCAACATGGACTCACTGCGTTCTAGGTTACGCATTGATATTTGAAGCAGTTGTAAAACCAGATTTCGAAGAGAGTCGCTGTACATCAATCGAGTGTCCAGGCACACACTCTCGTGAGCAAAGACGCCAAGGTACGACGCCCATTTTTCAAACTCATCCCGTAGAACCTCAATAACTGGAAGGCTTCTCGCATCTGGGACATGCAAAATGTCCGCAAATCTAGACCTGCATCGCTGGGATAGATCATAGATCTCTGACATATCAAATTTTTGTGATACGAATATGATATTCTGATAAGGCTTGCAAAGAGCTTCCCGTACCACCGAAATAAGATGAGGATGATCTAGAGATTCACGGCACAACTGTATGTACTGACCAGCACCCCTCTTTTCAGCCTGATTCGTAATATTAGTAAAGGTTACTTTTGGTGATCCATTTGGTGGCAGACGGACCCACCAAAAGACAATAGCATGACCTTGTTTATGCAGGATTTGCTGTCAGTGCATTCAGCCCGTAAGCGCTAAGAGGCAGTGAATCTCTCGATACCTTGACGCAGTTGGTACCGATACTTCTGAAAATATTCGAATGGCTTTTCAAAAGTTCTTACCCCTCAATGGCCTCAATTTGAGCTGATGGTTGGTGAAGACATATGTAGCAACCTTTTTGAACTTTCTGCTTTTACCATCTTTGTTGTATTCTTATTATGGAAGCTTCTTAATCTCGAAGATGATTTTAGAGTACGAAACATTGCTCTCAGATGTATCTCGTCTTTTTGCCTCCCCTCTTCCTTGGTCATGCAATGCAAGTTCAAATGATGCAGAACGCATTATAATCGAAGAAACCGGAGCGTTATTGGCGGTATACATGGGAGAGATTCCTATACACCTCGCAAATAAAAACACACTAAGCGATGAAAAGCTTGACAGAATTGCCTTGCTGCTGGCAAGTCTTCTCTTGAATCTCGAAAATCTTGTGAACGACGACATACCCCTCTGGAATACAGTACGTGAATTCATATTATTCTCCAAGTATTGATCTGTAGCCTGGCGCGGTTCTGTTTCAGCAATACATTGTGAAAGAACCTTGGGTAGTACTCTGAGTGCTGACAAGTCTGCCAGTCCACGACGGAAGTAGCTGTCATGTTCCCAAAGCTCAATGCATTGCGTCTTTCAATCCAACGAGAACCATCTATCGATACCTGCGCTCGATATCTTTCTCTTCACCAACAACCCATCAAGTTCAAAGCCACCCGCCGCCGTATTTCGGGTATCCTTGAAGACATTAAAAGGACTACAGGTGATCGCCCTGCAGAGTCAGTTGTCCAGCCACCGATGGATGCACCGATAACACCTGTACAATTTCATGAGTCGTTTTATACCTGTACTACTGGGGTACTTGACGCCTTTCAACATCATCTCAAAGTCTGTGAGCCACGGAGTTCTAATCACAAAGCCTTTCTCCATCTCAAAGGTTCCCCAAATTCCGGCATGGAAGACCAAGGGGACCGGGTAGATATCCTGCTAGCAATATGCAGCCTACAAGAAGCTTGGCAAGAAGTACGATGCGCATTTTTGGGTTGCAAGTAAGTGCCGCCTACGGCCAGGCTTAAAATAAACCTGAGACTGACTTCCTCCAGGCCTCTCAGCACCCCTCCTGGGGAGCCAGGCTGCATCAGAAGTATTTGTGAAGTTGCTCGTGAGACATACGAATTCGCTGGTGTTGTCGAAGTCCATGTTTGCGAGCAGCAAATTTTTAATAAGTCGATCGAAGAGACAGGGACGCCATATTCCAACGCAGTCCCTGCTATTACGCTCTCCAATCTAATGGACAAGGGTTTATTGGCGAACCGCTACACATTCCCAGAAAAACATAAGCTTGTTCTAGCATTCAACCTCGCCCAGTCTCTGCTCCAACTTTATTGCAGTCAATGGATCCAAAAGGACTGGACTGCAGAAGAATTATATTTTTTGTACGAGACTGACAAGAAGAAAGTTCACAATATTCATCAACCATATATCTGCTGCTTCTTTGACGGGAGGACTTACAAATCCGATATCGAAGACAGCTGGCACAGATATCCCTTTATACTTGCCTTTGGCAAGTTGCTCTTTGAGATAGCCGAAGGCAAACCCATTGTGGTTGAAAAATCGAAAGACGGGAGATTCAGCCTTCTCAGGACATTAAACCTACGATTCGAGAAAAGATGCAAAGATTATTTCTCGACGGACTATTCTCGGGCCATTCTTGGTTGTCTGAGATTTCAGAAACTATTGCAGGAACTTACAGTTGGTAATGAGCTAATAAAGTGCAGACGTGTTATCCAAAAAGAGATTGTAGAACCTTTAGGCCGAGAGGTCGCAAGGTTTAACAATGTGACCCCTGGTTCTCAGGACCTGGATTTGAACGAGACATTTTTTCTGGACACAGCCAACAGCCAAAAGCAAACAGCAAGATCAAAAGACTTGGACAGTTTAGAACACGCCTGTTCTTCTGTCAATGAGGCCCCAAGCCTTCCAATCAGGCTCCTGCAGTTCAGTGATTATTCGGAAGCTTCGTCGGAAGAGAAGTCTGTTTCCTATTACACCAAAATACTTTGTACGTTTGCTGAGTCCTTATCCTAGAAAGAACTTTGCAAGGTCCTTCCTGAAACGATTTGAGGAGTTCAGAACACATCATGTCTCACGATCTGAGCAAGCTCCACGGGTAAAGATCGCGGTTCTAGATACCGGCTTAAATCTTGATGATCCTAGTATCCGTGCTTTACGGCGTAGGATAGAATGCTGCAATCGATCACGGGAGATCAACAGCTATAGAAATCCGATAAGGGAAACTCGAAACTTCACGGCAGACTCGGACGCCGATGCAGAAGGCCATGGAACCCGAGTCGCAGGGCTTCTTCTAACAGTCGCACCAGAAGCTGATGTTTATGTGGGAAAGATATCTCACAAAATGACGACTGAGGTTTCTGATAGAACGATTCTAGAGGCACGTACCTGAGTTGTATACTGTGATCAAGGACCTACTAACACGAAGGGAAGGCTTTTCAATGGGCTATTGGTGATATTGGTGCGGACATTGTTTCCATGTCATTTGGATTTGTCGCAGATCCTGTATGGAAAGGTGACATGGACCGAGCGATCCGTAGTGCGTATTTGTCGAACAAGCTTTTATTTGCCGCGGCATCCAACTACGGAGCCAACAAGCGTAGAACGTACCCGGCCAACGCAACGACAGTCTTCTGCATACACGCGACGGATGGGAACGGAAACAAAAGTGGAATGGACCCTGTTCCTCTTCAAAACAACAACAATTTTACCACGCTAGGGGTAGCGGTGCCGTGTGGCTATACAGATGGAAAGGAGAACTTTCTCAGCGGGTCATCTTACTCGACCCCCATTGCGGTAGGAATTGCTGCAAACATATTGGACCAGGCGGGAGTATTGCAAAGAAATGGAGTGTTAGATGTCGATCAGCGTAAGAAGCTTTACGGCTACGACGGCATGAAAGGAGTCTTCGAACTTATGGCATGTCAGACGGACCGTTATGATTACCTGGCACCTTGGAATCTTTGGCATGGGGCCGCGGATTCGGATACAGTATGGGCTAAGATCAAGGAAGTACTTAGGAAATAAACTATCAATCGATCTCAAATCAAACGTGGTTGTCTTCAGGTGGGAAATTTCTGAATTGAAAGCTATGGATAGCCCAGGATCGCTTCAGACTTTCTGCATTCATGCAAGAATAATCCATCTAGACTCAGCTTCATCCTCAAAAGACGTTCCATCAACCACTACCATCTCATCGTCGAAGTCATCCAAAGCAACCTCGCATCTAATGTCATCGCTCAGATCCAGCTCAGGAGTCTCATCCTCCTTGAGGACCTGGGAACCATCTTGCATGGTAGCGCCCTTTACTTCCACCTTGTGTTTGACTTCTCCAGACTTATATGTGATCTTACGCAACCGCAATGCCACAACACAGTCATCGCCTCGCTCGAACGAAAACCCCTGTGCTTTCGTAGAGTGGGTACCCATCTCAAGTCCGCCTGAAGCTGGATTCCCAGGGTGCCCAGCTCCAGTAGACATGTCAAAACCACGCCGCTCTTGATGGGAAGATTGCACAGATACTTCTCGGCCGACTTTGATACCGGTGATCATGTACACCGGTAGAGCAAATCTCGCCGATCGCATGAAGGACCTTATCACAGGCACAGTCATGCTTGAGCGGATGTAGTCATCGGTCGGGTTGAAAAACATTGTTTCGAGGGAACCGAAGCTGTAAACCGTGTCATCGTCGAGTTCAGTATTGACCCCCGCATTTGCGCCAACACCAAGGACTGTAGAGAGAAACTTAGCCCAGATGCCAAATTTCCCACTGAATAACTCTTTACGTGTAGCGGTAAAGCCTTCCATTTTGTGCGGCCCATAGATCTCATCTGACGAGATCTTCAGGCGTTGTGTTGGGCCAGCGTTCAGCGGGTTCAAAGTTGTTGGATTATCCAAGATGTGGCCGAGATCAACTGGGCCATATGGAGGTGGCGGGGTGGTGAGATCGGAAACAAGGATGTAAGTGTTCTTGGTCGCCATTGTGCAACTCTTGCCTATGTCCCAACCTATATCTAGACAATGGAAATGCCACGTACTCTGTATTGAAAAGGCCATGAGCTTTTTTCAGCTCCGCAGATGCGGCTGTATGCACGTGCTCTGGAACTACTGAAGCATCCAAAGTACCTCGACTTTTCAATGCAAAGCCAAGGCGGGGCGCCTCGGCGGTAAGGAATGCACTTCCCAAGCCTCATCACATTGTCTTGGCTTGCAGGCTTCGCCTCCTGCGAATCATTGACCGAAGTCTCGTCTCAGTGGCGGGGGTCAGTTCCACTCAGCGAGACATAGTACGCGCCATACTCCGAATTAATAATTAGTTTTAGCATTTATGTATCTCTTTGAGCGGCACAAGGCATCCACAAAGTCACGACAGGGGCGAGGGGCCAATCAAAATGACCGCAACGGGTGGTACCTTCGCACACACCTAAATTAGTGTGTGATATAAGTACCAGCAGTAGCATTGTTACAAATCGCTACATCACATACTTTACAACCGTACCTGCTTACTGGACCTCGCGAATTTCCTGAAATAGGCTGTAAATAGCCTCCTTTCCCTTCCTTTTTTTAAAAGGTCGTGGCTGCCCTTGCCGAAAGCCCTTGCAAGCTAGGCAAGGGCTTGAGCTGCCCCTGCCTCTGTAGACATGATTGATATCTCAGAGATATCAATCAGCATTGCCGATTGATCTCTTCGTACCTAAGCTAATGACCACCTGCAGCAGAAGGCTTTATTATGAGAATTGACAGTCTTGATTCATCAGCCGCACCAATTAAAGAGTCTTCCGATGGCTTTATTCCTACAGGATCATCAGTAGGCTCTTCCATTCCGAGGTTGAGTAATGATGGGCTGACAGGGTGATCTCCAGATGATCAAGGCAGCACAATTTACCACTGAGTTTCCACTTCCACTCGCCGCTAAAGGATCTACACCGGGGCGGGCCGATCTTGACTAAACGAGTTCTAATATTGCGAGGTTGGCTTTTTAACTCCCCAACCATTAGCTTCTAGCGTATAATACTATCATAACCGAGGGGCGCTAGATGACAACTGGCATACAGCCGCATTTATCCGCCCTGTCATCGAGCTTGTTGCCTGCTGTCCGTCCCACATGTCTTACTACCCCGCTTGATCAAGGAAAGGACAGTCAACATTCAAGGCTTGAGTGCAAACTTCATGGATGGCCTTTTGTCGACGTTGGTCGAGAATATGCAATCACTCCACTTTCAGATGTCCCGATGCAACCAACAATTGCACTGTCATGAAGCACACTGTCATTGCTGTACTTACGGCAAAGGAGAGAAGAGACAATATGGTGATTGGTCAAAAACAGGAAACGTAGTGCATCTCTTAGGGCACGGACCATCAAATCGTGTATCAGGACCTGATACCGAGGGTAATTGGTACAGTAGGGTAAAGAGAGGTAGGCATGACGGGATCCGGATCTGACTATTGTTGCTTATAGTATAATCGTAGGGTATAGGACCTGGCGAGCCCCAGGTGGTACTGTTAATAGAGCTAAATCAGAGAAGAGGAAATAAAAGAGAAAGAGAAATCGGGGGGTAAATAAAACTGTAATGACATTATCTGAAATAAGCAATTATGGATAACCAAGCAACGTGCACGGGCCAGTTGCGTTGTATCCTGTCATGTTACCGCCACGACTGCGTACAGTAGGGTGCGGCCTGTGTGACGGACTGTGTTCTCGCAGCGATCTATCACCAAGTCTAATGCCCTCATGGTACACGATATTTTCTGTTCATCCACGTAGGAGCTCCTAATACACAAATCCCCTTGCTGGCACCCTTGTGCCATAACATAGTCTGACATCAATGAATGTCGATCTGGTAACCGCGTCATTGCTCGTAGGATATCACGTCGAGCGTTCTCAAAGATGACCCGCCATTGAGTTCTCTCTGGCCATAGGCCGGTAGATGCAAGAGCATCGCTGCCCAAGTCCTTGGCACTCATGCGTGGCTGATTCATCTGGTCAAAAAAATTCTCCTCTCGCTCTAATACATCACTTAGATGGGCGCGCGCCTCACAGTTCAGGCTTCGGACGTCTTTGCTCAAATCAGGCCGAGATGACTTTGCGAGTCTTGCTCCCTTCTTCGATTTTTTAGTTTCTTGAAGGACCTCGAACCATCTGCTACCTTCCCGAGAAGGAAAGAACCGTTGACAGGCGACGCCCTCGATCCATGGTAACTCAGCAGCCGGCTCCAGACCTGATATTGGCCTTCCTCTCTCTCGTGGGTTTTTCCAGAGGTGCTCCTTCATACAATGGAGCCTCATCTTTTGGGCTTGGCGGAACATACAGCCACATTTCCGGCACTTCCGTCCGTCCAATCTCGGTGCAGCAAGGCAAGAAATCGGTTCAATCGGTATGTATGGTAATTGAAGTTTAGCCTGGTTTTGGAGAAGATTTGGGATTGCGTTGACCTGCTCGACCAACTTGCGCCGGCACTCCAGAGCAATGTCATTGTGTTTTGTCCTGAGGTGTGTGTTAACCTCGTTAGGGAGGGTTGCAAATCCGCATAACTCGCACACTAAAAGTTGATATTCTGGAAGAATAACGAATGGGTAGATTGGGTTGGACGATTGAGACTGCTTACTAGGGTCCATTGTCTTCATTAGCAAGAAACTTATTTTACTGCGATTAGGTATATGCTTCCCTATATCTCGGTCTTGGTTAAGGGAAAGATCTCTATAAACTATTTAAGAAGATTATTGCTAGTAAATGTACACTGTGAATTACGCGTACTCGCGCCCTCTCACCAACTACGTGTCTTGTGATTAATTTAATTGACCCTGGTCTAAATGAAGTCTACCCCTAGCATAAATGAAGTTTACCCCCTGTGAAACTCAAGCCTACTCCCTGTCAGGTGGGTCTAGAAATTAAATTCTACTCCCCTGTAAAAATCAATTCTACCCTGGGTTGTTTGGCATAAAACAAATGAATTCTACGTAGAATTGATTTTGGTATGGTGCACTAGGCTTGGGCTATTCTTCTCTGCTTCCTCCTGGCTTTGTCCCTGTTGCATCTTTTGCTTGATAGTTTTGGCTCGTTGGTCTACAGCGTATTTGATGATACAGAGACGAGAGATGGCCATAATGGCAGAAAGCTTTGGCGTGAAACCCTCATAGCCCTCCCACGTACCGTCTGCCCGCACACTAAGAACAGTCAAGAAGCTGACAAGAACGCTGTCATACTCCGTGTCCTTAGTGAAATGGTCAAGAACAGAGATATATAGCTCGAGAACGGCAGTTTCTAGTAGATCAAGAAGTCTGACAATCTCGGGCGCTTCTGGATCACCCCCATTTTCTTTCCAAGCGTCAGTCAAGTCATCTGCGTGTTCCATCGTGGCATCGTAAGCTCTCTGTTGCCGTGTGCTGAGTTTGAACGGTGGTCTATCGGCTTTATTCTCAAAAGACATGCATCGGACAATGTAAGCAAGTAGCTGCTTGACCACAAGTGCATACCTCCTCTGTGTCTCGGGCTTGAACCGGAAATGGAATGGCTTTGTCCTCTCTTTCATCAGTTCTTTGCGATTGACCTCAAATAGAGCGTTCCAAGATACAATATCTGGTGTAATGACGGCCTTGGCATGGTTAACCAGCCGATCGAATGCGATGTGTATGAAGCGCAGTTGAGCATCGTCTGACTTGTCTGGATCATCCGGATCCACTTCGTATTCCATAGCAATCAAGCCCCTCAAGAAGTCCTTTTTCCCACTAAAATCCTTCAAGTGGACAGCAGAACCAAGCCGGCGAAGCCACGGATTCGGCGCAGTAAAGTCATTCTCCTCATCGATACGCTCCGCTTCTCGACTTCGAATATCTTTACCCTTGCTCTGGAACGCATCAATGGCCCTCTGGAGTGCGGCTTGTGACTCGTTATCTTGGGCCCTTGATTATTCGAGATTCAGCCCTCTTGCCACCTCAAATAGCTCGCTTCCCGGCCCACTAGAGAATAGTCGTTGATAACAGACTCCTGTTCTCCACGGACTGTTACTCCTTTCTTCATCTGTCATGGCAGCTGAGCGACGTCCACCTTTAAGTTCCATGTCCCAATCATGCTTAACCCTGAGATGTTCTCGAATCCGCCTCAACTCTGCGCCCACATATGGGCAATTGGGCCGAGACGACGTGCTTCGCTCTGGGATAAACTCACAAGGAAATAGACTGTAAAAGAATAGGTAAAGCAGCAGTTTTACCGAACTCCTAATAGACGAGCCTAGAATACTGAAGAAGGATTTTTCTGAGACCCTGAATGCACTCTAGTTACGTAAAACCCTTTAACGTGGTTGATAAGCGAGCGACGCAGACAAGTAAGCGACGCACTACCTTATATACCTTAAAATCCAGTTTTTAAAAGCTTATAAAAAACTTAAATTAAGTCTATAATAGCTATAATTTTAATAGCTTATATGTAAGTCTTAAATTAAGTTATACTATTTTTCTTAAACTTTTTAAAAAATTATTTATAGCTATAAACTTAAAAATCTATTTACACTGTAAAATACACTGTATTTTAAGTTTTTCTATATAAAATAAAATAGAAAAGAATATTAAAAAAATATATTTTAATACAGCTAACTATACTCTTTTATAAAATATTTTTATTAGATTTTTAGCTATTTTATTTAAGGTAAAAATCCCTATAGAGTAAGCTATTTTTAGCCGTACAGTGCTGTGCGTCGCTTACTTGTCTGCGTCGCATGCTTATCAACCACGTTATACTTATATCTGGCTTATTATCAACCGATTTCAAGCTCTTTAATGCCCTCCCCCCCCCCCCCCCCCCCCCTTTGCTATTCACTTCCCCTTCTTGGATACTTTCGCCTCAGCACGGCTAACCTCAAACCAATGGAACTTTTTTGACCGCCTCTAAACATGCGCTGATAGGTAACATCATTTCTCCACAGGTGTGATTGTTGGTCTAGCCTGCTTAAGTCTACTGGGTTACCCCTCTCCAGAACATCACTATGTTCTTGCCGGTAGTGCTCTCGTATCCGGCGAAGATCTCGTCCAATGTAACGACAGGAATTGCAGCCTAGCCCATTATGCAGCGGCGGCTCGAGATACGGTACTGGCTCTGCCTCCGGAGGTGGAAACTTCCAGTGCTGTAAGTCATCTGTATCCTTGAGTATGTTCAGTATCTCCAGGATCTGGTTACTAATGTTCCGGCGTTCTTTAAGTGTAAGATGCTGACGGTGCAGGGGATCGACAAGATGTGCCTTTACCTGTCTAGCCAGGATAGCTGTCTTGCAATCCAGGCATATAACTAGGGTTTAATTCGACGACGTGGACGAACGGCCCGATTCTGAGCGGTGCATCGTCGCTTATGGGCTCGGCTGCCTTATCATCTCCGTCAGGAAAGGGTCTGGACATATAGTTCACAGGTAAACGAGTTGACGTCTTCTTCGATTCCCAATAACCAGTGATTCTTCGCTACTTAGGCTGTGGCTATTGCTTCAGTCGACATAGTACCGCGCACAAGACGACAAATCAAGGTATCAATCGCAGTCCGCTTGTTATTCGAAGGCGAATTCCTCCTAAATCTGATATGAAAGGCCGCTTTTTGGAGATAGTGGTAAGGCTTATGATGAGTGGCTTGCGTAAGTTTCAAACTGGGCGCGAAATCGGCCTCCAAATGGGGATAGAAACCCTGGGCTCACCACTTTTATCACATCCCCATAAGAAGTTTTGCCAGCTTGCCGACACTCGTTCATAAGCTCGGAGCAGCGCCGGCTGAAGATGATCTGGATAGGCGCCGTCGAGACCGTAGGTTGTATGCCGCTGCATAGGCCTGTGTCCGCTCTGCCATGCATAAGCCACTTCATGCCCCGCCGTCCCGGTCGTATCACCAAATCTATTGAAGCGTGCAACAGCGGCATGAACATGGCGTTCCGTGATAGCAATTGAGATTTGACGGTACATCTGGACCCCGATGCCGAATGGGATACCAGTGGCAGCACTACAATGCCGCCGAAGCTCCTTGGTGAATGTTGAGGCGGTCCAAGGTGTTGGTTTTTGGCCTACCTGGGAGAGTGGGGAGAAGAGAAGTGCGTTGGTATGCTCGATATGAAAACATTCACGCAAGATTGATATTGCCACTGGCCGTATATAGACGAGATACTGGAACATAAGCCGAGAGACAGGTTTGGAAAAGAAGCGGATGACATAAAACTCGTTGTTAGTGGCCAGACGAGCCCTGTGGTGCCTAGTTATGGAGCACATTTTTGCACCCCATAAGCCAATACCTCGCTCTCTTGAAGCAGTATTGAAACACTCTAGCGTCAACAGCTCCGTAATCCGTGCGCACTGGCCGCCGTCAAAGTTACAAAGCACTATTAGTCCCTTCAAGTGATCATCGTGAGCTTCCAAATATGCGCGAGCGGCTTTGGCATCCCGGGTACTCTGGTTTTGACCCTGTTCTTGGAGCAGACCGTCGACCGGGGATATGCATGCTCTCAGTAGTAACTCGGGGTAGGCATCTGTTAGCTGATTGACGGGATCGGATACGAAGGAGTAGCCCGGTGTTGTCGTTGATAGATTATCTCGAATCAGCGACAAATCGAGGTGAGTAGGCTCCCAGTCATACATCAAACGGGAACACGATGCTGTGACTGAGCGCAGCACTTTACAAGCCAGGCCACGAAAGTCCACCATCGAAAGTCGTTGGTTGCCATTCCAGGACAGTACCTCGCCGTCATCGCTCCAATGGAATCGGAAAGTGGACCCTTGAGACCGCCGAAGAGCGTTGCCGTAAGACAAGAGACTCAAGAATTCGCCCATGGGCGATAACGTGCCATCACACATGTACTCGCGCCGGGCCGCATTGAGCCTTCGCAGCAGCCCGTGACGCGGTGGGCGTGCAATACCACCGTAGATACGTGAGAAATGAGGCAGCACGGCTTCGAGAAAGACCAACCGAGAACAGTATATAAGTCTCGCTAGGATAGGGGTGAACCGGTGAGGCTGGAGGTATTCGTTGCCGTTAGGGGTTGACAGCCCGCGTACAGCACTGAAGTACACTAGCATCGTCGAGCTCGCGAGCCCACCTTCAAAGTCCTCGGCGATAGCAAAGTAACAAAAGCGCAGTAAGACGTCGGCCGCGGGGTCTTGGGAGAGTTGCTCCTGGTTGTCCAAAGACCAAGCGGAAGTCGACTCGGCGTCAGAGAGATCATCTGCTTCTATAGCCACACTACTCTGGCTGTCATATTTCGATGTATCGTGTCCATCACTCTCCTCACATTCACTTTCATCCTCGCCTTCATCCTCTTCACCACCATAATCATCATCATCATTCTCCTCTTCTTCACCCCCATCATCTCCACTCTCATGATCATTCATACTCTGTCCTCAATCCTGGTTATCTGTACGGTCCATATCAGCAGGCTCCTCAGACTGCCAGACACCATCCACCCAGAGCTCACGAAGAGCTCTAAACTGATGTCTGTTCAACCCTCGCCCTGTAATTGCCCGCATAGTTGTCGGTAATAGTCGGGACAGTCGAAGCCAGAAGCAGATAAAGCGCTTTAGTTCCTTCCGGTAGACCTTCTCAGAAGACGGCTTTGCCACCAGCTCGAAGGGCGCTTTGTAGGGGCGGTCTGGGAACCTGGAACGAAGCCATCTTCTCAGGCATACATCGGTCCTCCGAACGGTCTCGCCGCATTGGTCGAGGAGGCGATCAAGCGCTACCATCATCGATGCCAATTTTCGTTCGTCTCGCGCTAGGCTATAGATTACTTCTTCTCCCTGGATACCCAGGGGCATAGGCTGGTTGGTCCTACAATTAGGTAACTCCGTAAGCGCAACAAGGATATCACGACGTGTATCTTGGAACATCGTTTCCCAGCCAGTACGCCGCATCCAATTCGTCTGTAAGGCGATAGATACCGGTGCTGCGCTGTCATATCGTCTCGTACGGCCTCCTTCTACACCCCCTAATCTTGCACACTCATCAGCAAAGAGCTTTTGGGCCAGCAGCTTAACGGCGTCTGGACAAGCTTGTAGGAGAGTACTACAAGGTAGAGAGCCGCGGCTAGGGTTATTGTCGGCGATAATCCATGACCTTCGGATATCATTCGCCGACCAGCTCTGAAATGACAAGCCTTGCTGGATGTGATCACTCAGCCAGTGTCGCGTCTGTTGTCGAGCTGCGAGCTTGGTGTCTTTGCTGTGCTTTGACTTCACATGGGCTAGTAAGACCTTTTCGCTGATAGAGCGAAGACCACAATGTTTACAGGCCGAACCCTTATATACCGTAAGGTTTGGGTGTGGCGGCGAGCCGTTTGGTCGCAGTGGCAGTGTCTCTGGGTTTGAAAGATTGAGAGAATAGATTAGTGGCTTCAAACCACGGCGGGCAGACTTAGGTATATGATGCTTGTCGCCTGGGTGACGCGGCGCGCGTGTAGGGTTAATGGCGAAGCCGCATTCGACGCAAATTATTGCTGGCTCTGGCGAATTGTAGTACAAGCCGAGACTCTCGAGCTTTTGGAGCTGACTCGGCCGCAATGTGACAATAGCATCAGTGTACGTCGCGAGACCTGTCATATTGATAAAGAGGCGCAGCGGAGTTCTTTTCGGAGCAAGCCACGTCTTCCGCAGCGGACCATCTTCGAAAGTCTGTGCTTATCCCGTTCAATCTCTTTGACAAGATATCCAGCAGCTGACCGACCTGCGTAGAGCTCACCGGATCACCCCAGCCAGCCAGTCTAGTGAGCCAAGTCCTGGTGATGAAAGTGCCATTGATATTTATTCTGGTGCAACATCGAAAAGGCGCCGGCTTGAACAGAGCGCCATACCAAGGGAGAAAATAAAAGCCATCCAAGAACTAAGCGTCGGCTTCGTCATTGATAGCGATGTGCCATTCACCATCTTAGAGCACAGCATTCTTCGGAAGATCTTCAACCATTTCAACAGCGATTTAGTGGTCCAGATGGCGTGGAGTGGTAGCTCTATCACTAGAGAGATACATCGGCTCTTTGAAGCGAAGCGAGATGCCATCAAGACAGAGCTCTGTAACGCTTTGACAGCGGTGCACATTATCTTCGATCCCTGGACGTCACCGAATCGCTTTGCAATCATGGCTGTATTTGCGCACTTTATCGATCAACTGGGGCATCAGCAGTCCCGTCTGCTGGCTCTGCGTCGTCAATTTGGTGCTCATAGTGGCGAGAACCTTGCGGGTTCTCTGATCGACATCGTCCACGAATGGGAGATTGAGGGGCGAGTTGGCTGTGCCATCTCTGATAACATGACGGCAAATGATACTTGCCTGTAATATATGTACCAGCGGCTCGATCCATCGATGACACCTGTTGATATCAAAGCCCGCCGGATGCGATGCTATGGGCACACGCTCAATCTCGTCGCGCGTGCCTTTCTCTTTGGCAAAGACGCCGAGTCATTCGAGCTGGAGTCTGACATCAACGGCATGCGCGGTCTTGTTGAGCAGGACCTGGATCATTGGCACACGAAGGGACCTATTGGGAAGCTCCGCAACATTGTCAAGTTTATCCGTTCATCGCCGCAGCGGAGCGAACAGTTCAAGCGAGTTGCCCGGGAGCAGGATCACGAGGAATACCGGCTTTGCGAGGAATCTATGGCCGAGCTCGAGGCTGTCATGAACAACGAAACGCGGTGGAACTCCACTTACATGATGATTGAGAGGGCTTTGCGAAAGCAGACAGATATCAGAGCATTTATCTTTGCAACTCAAGAAGAGGAAGACGGGGTAAGACGGATCCCGGTGGAGGACATATTGTCCAGCGAAGACTGGCGGGTTCTTGGCGAAGCCAACGAGATTCTCAAACCCATATACCTTCAGACGATGCGGATGCAAGACTGGGGTAAAGGTGATAGCCATGGACGCCTGTGGGAGGTGCTGGTAGGAATGGAATATCTGTTGGAGCATTTTGAGGACTGAAAGGTCTTCTATAGTGAGGTTACGGAGGAGACGATGGGAGAAACTCAAGTGGATGCTGCGGAGCGGATTGCAACGGCGTCAGCAAATTTCCGAGAGTCAAACGGTCGGCCAAGCCGCGTTCGCCGTCTTCCTGCCCGCTTTGAGGAGGATGAGGTTTACGCGCTACCACAGCGGAGTCAACCTCCGAGATTCGTAGAATCTGCCTTACCGTTGCATTCTCGGGCTGATTATTCTACGGCGGAGAAGCGATCAGCGTCCGAGACGTCGCAAAGAGCACATTACCAGCGCACCATCGAGCCTATATCCGGGCATCAATCAACAACGGGTGGAAGAAGCTGAATGAGTATTATGACAAGCTTGGAGAATCTCCCTTGTTTGCGGCAGCAATCATTCTTCACCCGAGGTTCGGGATCAGCTGGTTAGAGGCGACTTAGGTGTCTGAGGAGCAACTCGCTTGGGTTCGTGATGCCAAGGCTGGAATCAAGGATTACTTCACCCGTTGGTACGACGCGAACCAGGGACTGTGCGAGGAAACAACGAAGTACGACGCAGCACCAAGGACGATGGGTCAAGAGGATGATCAGTACACTCAGTGGATTAATAGCAAGACGAAGAAAGCGTTTGCGACGGGTGGCAGTGTCGGCGAGCTCGAAAGGTACCTCTGTCTCGAGCCACAGGATACGCAGGATGCTATCCAATGGTTGAGAGACCACAGGGCCTCGTTTCCTTCACTGAGCAGCTTTGCCCTGGATGTCTTTTCTATTCCAGCAATAGCAAGCGATTGTGAGAGGCAATTTAGCCTAGCGAAGCTGATGTTAACGTCTCAGAGGCTTTCGATGGGCTCGGATACATTGGAACGCGCTCAGTGTCTCAAGAACTGGGTCGGACAGGGCGGAGTAAAGTTGGATAGCTGGGTGGGTAGCTGACTTTTGGTGTGCACGAGGGGGACGACTTCGCGTAGGGGTTTCCACCCATAGAATTTATATAGAACATCAAACAAATCAAACAAATCAAACAAATCAAACAAATCAAACAAATCAAACAAATCAAACAAATCAAACAAATCAAACAAATCAAACAAATCAACTTTGAGCTCGAGGGCTATCAATCAAACCAACTTTGACCTCAAAGTTGATTTGATTGACATATGATGAGCGCTGGTTATTCCTCTACAGGCTGGCGATCAATTCAATTCCATCAATTTCGTCCTCGCGTGGCGTTGCGTTGAAAGCTTACTCAGCATTTGGCCAGTGGAGTTGAACCACTGCATCTCCAGATTGAATTGATGGCGTTGAATTGAATATGTTGAATATCACACGCGCGTCGAGTCCCCCAATGCTCACTTCCCAGCGTCTAGGTCATCCTCCTCTGCCTCCCATATAACGCTATTTCCAACCTCTTCTGACACATCAATCAAGCTATCAGCCGCGTCGACTAGGCCATTCCGCACCCATGACCTCAGTGTCTGTGCCATTCCTATCGAGTCCGCAGCGGTGGTACCATTTGCTCAGCAACACTAAACAAACGCTCGCACTCTGCCGACATAGACGGTATTGATAGTAGGTCAAGGACCATTCGCGACAATCGAGGGTAGTCTCTCCGCCTTTCCCACCAATATTGGATGGGATCTGTCACAAGATTGTCGTTCCTAGAGTCGGCACTCGACAGCCAGTGATCATATTCGTCTTGGCCCCTACTCCGTGGACTTTCCCAAGAACACCTGCCTACCAGAGACGAAGTCCTGTGAGCTCAGTGCCTTTCGAGTGCACTCATTGCCTTCAAACGCTTGAATGGGGGTTCTTCATTCGAATTCGAAAGAGTCGGTAGCGGTTTGTACTCTTCCTCCCACAATGTTTCTTGGGCGTGTCTTTTCCTGCTTTCCCTTCCAAAGAGCAGGTGGCTTCCTCCTCTCGGACTCGTCGACAAGTCTGTGCTCCCTGATCAGATGTTTCTCGATATTCTGTGTGCCAACCGCAGTGAAGTCTGTCACCTTGGACCTGACCCTCCGGGGACAATGCTTGCAAACCCATTTCCTCCTCGTGGGAGAATCGCGGGCTTGAATGTCAAAGCCGTGCTGCCAAACCCACGAAGTGTGCCTGCCAACGCGTTCCGAAATCGAGAAACCCGGAAACTTGTGCCATGGGAAGGCTTTCCAATCGACTGGCGAAGCATCCAAGTTATTAGGTGAAGTACTAGGTGCGCTGCAGTCGGGACTCTGGCACTTGACAGGTACGTTGGCGTCATTTGAAGGTTAGGAAAGGAATGGAATGCAGGTAATGATCTTCCTGCAAGGGTCATAGAGCGCGACGACAGCTGAGACGCGTTCATAAACCCCTAATGCTAGGTGCAGTTGGCACGTGCATCAAAAATACGGGGCAAAAGTACTAGCAGGGGTCCTGTGGACGCGTCTTATGGGACTACACGGACTGGGCGCTACCCTGAACCACTGCCATTATCGACAGTTTCAACCGATGGTCAACGTTGAAAGCATCTAGGTGGAATTGAAACAATCAATGCGAGTGTCAAATGGGATTGATTGAATTGATGCACGTGACTTCAACTTCCATAAAATTGACGAGATTGAGTTGATGGTTGAATTGATCGCCAGCCTGTCCCTCTATAACTAGTCTATTTCTATTGCGGTATAGCCATCCAATCCAGCTGGTTCATTTGGCTCCTGACTTTCTATGGCAACGAGAGTACAAGCTGGCCTGTATCAGCTGATTAATTCATCTTGATTAGTCTAACTTCCCTGTCGTGACGGCATTGCCGTTTTGTGCCGCTTAAAGAGATAGTCCGATGCCACTGACTATGTTAGCCGCCGCTAATGTTAGCTGTCCTGCGTAAGGGCTTTACATTGTTCATAACCACCTCATTAAATGGGTGCTCTCTCTCAGAGTCAAGTATCAACGTCCGGCTAGCAGGGTCCGGTTGACCAATGCCGAACCGTGTGCTCCGCTTTTCAAACTCAAAGATGACCTGCTGTTCCCAGATTCCCCAGAATTTCTCTTTTTTGCCTGTAGCTCTATATTTACCAGTCCCCTCCTGTCGAAATAGTGTGTCATTAGTGCTTCCGCCGGCGGGGCTTTTTAACCCAGCCATGTCCCCGTGCTTGAGGGCCAAGCATGGGACTCGGATTCTTCCTTTAACTTCTCGGCATAGTGTAGAATATCGTTCTGATGTCCCGGGTGTACCTAGAGTGATTAATTCTCTACGCTGGCATGTGAGCAGACAGCGTAATCGAGTAGTTTCAACTGGGGGATCGCCAATTGCAGTATAACATTTTGTCCGCGCCGGGGTTTACCATGTGAAAAAACATGTCGGTGACATGACACCGCAGCTTGTGCCGCTCTCAGTTAACAAATATGACTGCAGAAAGCAGCTCAGGCAGATATTGAGATATCCGCGGAGCGATCTTGATTCGTCCTCTTCTTACCTCCGACGGAGGCCCCATAATTGATGATCCCAAGCTTTTGTGGAGCCCTAAGACAGGACCATACATGGCTCTTCGATTAACTGACGCGTATGTAGCAAAGTTCTGATGCCCGTCATGGCCCAAGATAAAGTTTATATGACGTCAGAGAGATGGAATGAAAAGGGCGATGGTGCTATCCAGAGCGGGGTGTTTCGGAGAGTATGTGCTACGGGTTGCCTCAGCGGTAATAGCCAGTGAGACGTATGTAGTATCCCCTAATCCTTCACATTGTGGGCGAAATCATGCAGATCCGCCGTGCAAACAAGTATGTGGGTTTATGTGTTCAGACTTGCGAAGATCTTTCCACGTAGATTCTCACCTGAGCCCTTACTCGGTCTCTTCCGTTGAGTCAGTGTGACTGGGAAACCTCTGCAGTGTCATATTGCAAAACACATTTGGCGGTCCCCAACTCCCAAGTACAAACACATGCTTGCGCATAGTAAACCGTAGTCAATCTCCAAGCTTCACAGCCTTGTTGGTGTTGAGGAGGCTCGAGCACGGCGAGCAGGTCTACGCGCCAGTTTCTAGGCTTGCCATGGCACTAGGAAATGGCCACCCCTCCAGACTCGAGGGACATGGGCGATAAATAAACGCCGGGCTCTGAAACTCTCGGCAGTCTAGCCCACGAAGCCGCATAAGTTATTCCCTGAAATACAAGGATTTCCTATCCTCCTGGTTTCCAAAGATGTGGCGTTTGAATATCCCGCTCCCATTAGTAAACCTTGTTTTCTGCTAACAGCCACACTTTTATTAAGCTAAGTTTCTGCTGATGCTGTGATGCTTGCTAGGGTATGGATGAGCATTTGCGTACTGTCTTGAATACTACGTTCCGGTCAGGGCATTGCTTGCGACAGCTGTTATATTTGATTTTTGTATCCTACCCTGCCATCCTCTGCCCTTCCTGCGTTTTTAGGCATGCTCTTGGCAATGTCTCTCAAGTTCTCCCTTCTTCAATATCCAAGGTATCAGCCCTGGCCCTAAGGTCTCTTATCACCACTTATTATCCTGACTGGCAATTGCGATTCGAGGAGCTGGATTACTTTATATTATCGTAGAGTCCTGTTCTACAATGCTAGGAAACCTTGCGTTCTCACCTAGATGATGTTTTCGCCACTACATCTTACCAACAATCCTACCATCCAGTTGGATAACCGTAGCTTCACCAATACCTCGAAACATCAAGCCATGTCGGCCGATGCCGAGTCAAATAGGTGGCAGCTACCATTTGAACAAGCAATTGATACCTGCACGGTCACGATGAGAGCGGGTCTCGGGCCCTCCTACATTCCATTACCGCCGCAGCCTATGAAATTTGGGAATCTTGAAGGGAACGGGGCACTGAAGAATATCCGACAATCTGCTATAGATGATAAGAAGTTGAACCGGCGGGCCCACACTCGAAGACAATCACAAGCAGCTGCAAATGAGGCGCTTTCCGAGTCCAGTGCTTATGGGCAGGCTGCACAGTCACCCGAGCCAAGGAAAAGGGGCCGAAAACCAAATAAGCAGTCAAAAGAACAGCAGGTAGCGGGTCAACAAGTGGAGCTTGGTGATGATGATCTTCCCAAGGATCCCCGCCGGCGCCGAGTGCTCGAACGTAACCGCATTGCGGCGAATAAGTGTCGTCTCCGCAAGCGTGGTGAAGCCTCAGCGCTCGCCTGCCACGAAAAAGCAATGGAGGACCAGAACCGCCATCTCACGGCGTGTGTCGACTCTTTGACTCACGAAATTTATCACCTAAAGACCCAATTACTGCGGCATACAGGATGCAAATGCGTCCTCATCCAGAACTATATCGCGAATGAGGCGCAGAAGTGTGTGGATAGGCTAATCGTTTGCTCTACTGCCTTTGGTACCTATAGCAATGCGCTAAGGCCTTGTGATGGAAGCCCAAGTGATGCTAGCACCGCCCAAGAGTTGAATACGCAGAGTCTAAATGGAGGTCGTTTCCTGTCAACCCCGAGAATCTCTTCTCAGCAGGGATCTATCGCCTCGGATGTTACAGACATCGTGTTCGATATGATGGACTTGGGACCATTTCAAATGGCTACTATGCTGCCTGATTCGATGGCCTTTACCCAGCCAGTTCCACCGTTATCCTTCACTGAATATGGACCAGAGTTATCTGTCTACGAGGGACCGCGAGAACACCAAGCGGATGAGGTTGCTTGGGGCTCATACTGGCAGTTTTGACGCTATTGGCTACCTCTGTCTCTCAATTTTAGGAATAAGGGACAAGAAACCACGTGGAGAGTTATTTACGATTTGTGGCTAAGATGGAGTTGGTCTATAACGTCTCGTACCTCTATAAATATGGAGTTGGGACGATGCTTTCCAGCAACCGCACGTCAGGGAGTTGCAAACATGAATATAGAACAGAACTTTATGGTAGCCAAACCGTATAAAGATCCTGGAGAGAATAGATTACCGACGATGGTCCGGAAACAGCTCTGGCCAGTGGCCAAAGATCGAGTCCACCTTTCTTCGGACCCCACCAGTACACAGAGTGCCCGATTAGTGGAATAGTGCAGAGGGAAGTCTTTTAAAAAAATACCTGAAAGAGTGGTCACACGATCAAGACATGGAGACTGATCTTACCGCTGTCGACGCTGTGCAAGGTACTCAAGGCAGTCACTGCCGACAGATATTTTGTATTGTGGGGACCTTCAGGCCCCTCCGCATGAATCACTTGAGAGCATGCAAGCGAGAATCAGCCGAAGAGGCTCATCTATGCAAGATAGGACGTCAAACACTTGGAAAACTTGGCGCGTCACCGAAGGGTTAAAGCTGGCTGGACCATTCGGTGTAAGAAGCTGTGGGGCTCTGAGCATCATGACCAAATTGTCCGGACTGTAAGTAGCATAATTACCACACTGTACTTTGGGTGTAGAACCCCCCAGGGCCGAAACAATTTTAATTCTATGGATTAGATCTTGTTTAAACTCGGTCCTAAATCATACAGGATGTTGAGGTAACCCTCCCCCTCACCTGTGACCAGTAACCTCATGCTGGACTTATCCGCGCCTAAGAGTGTTTCGACATAATGACAGAATAAGGCATAATATCAGAATATACCTCGCTAGCTTGGTTCCAGCGCAGGTCACTCTACTGTGTCAACAGATCTTACCTATTTGTCTGTTAGGTGCCTGGCCAGCCACTTGCCGGCATTTGGCCACGGTTAAGCGATAGCAAAGGGCATTATTGCGTCAACCTGGCGGTTTGTATTCGCACGGAATGATCTGCGTGGCGCTCTGCTGTTATTAATGGCTCAACTACTGCGCTTAGAAGAGATTCTGTATCTCGAAGCTGGTCATTCAGTGGAACAAATTGGTGAGGCTATGAAGATGAACATTGGGACGTAGATAGGGAAGATACAATAAGAGCAGGTATGTTTGTAGAATATTCTATAAGTTGGAGAGAGGGTGAGGAGTTGACCGAAGAGGCGATTGTTGCAGATTAACTCTTGCATCAGTGGCTAGACAGAGGACCTTCTGCTCCACCACGCTTCGCGCTCGCATTAATTACAAAAATGTGCCAGCCCTGCCGTCACTCCCTGGCTCCCCAACAACACCAAATCTTCCGGTACTCGCCAATATGCCGTCAGGCCAAGAATGGTTGTATGATCCATGCCTCGGTTGCGGCACCCAGACAAAGGGAGAAACCTACTGCTCTAATTCCTATCGGCTATCAGAATGTGAGAAGGCATCATCATCGACGAAATATTCAAGCTGGCCTTATATGCGGACCAAATCATCCTCCTCAACATTATCAGCTCAAGAAACCAAGTCATCGACCAAATTAGAGAAGGAATTAAGAGTTTACAACATGTCATTGGACCAGGCGAAGCTGCGGAGGAGATTGTATTAAAAGCCGAAATACCTCCACTTCGTTGGCATCCCGCCTCAGGGGCTAATAACCGGAGATACATCTCACAATAGTGCCACCTTCAGTGCTCTCCGCATACCAACTCCATGACAGACATTCGGAGTGTAGAAGCAGGGCGTATTGACACTGGGAATGACTTTACTGCGCTAGACCCGTGGTTTTGTCGACTGGGTTCTGCCCTTCACTTAAAAGACATTGACGGGAAAAAGGACCTCTTGAGGGACATGATCGCTCTGAAATACGAAGTGGATCCAACCCATCCGGACAACTCGGACGGTGCTCAAGTTTGGTTCATACAGATCGCCTTCGATCGGATGGCCAACTACACTAAAGCCATCATCACGGCCGATACTATTTCTTGGAATGCTCTATTTTAAGTTAACCGCAAAGACCTTGACAAGGATAGGACCAGGCCATTTCGTTTCCCATATAAGCCACAGAGTCAAAGACGGTAAACGCTTGCGGTTAAACAACTACTTGCCTGCATTGTCCGGTGTATGTCTTTCGAGGACAAGGCATATAGGTGATCATTCAAGCTTAGAAGGAGGCAACTAGGCTTTTACGATATCATGATAGAACACGCAGATCGCTTGATCGACGCCTGGAAATAATACGGAGGGGACCCAGAAGCACCCAAGGTTTCTTAGCTTCTTGATCTGCTGGAGAGTGACGTTCTGGAACTCTATTTCTCGATTCTTGATCATTCTTCTCAAAGTACTGAGTATGATAGTGTTCCAGCAAGTACTAGATGAAGTGCGACGTAGTTCGTCGAAATAGTTGTATGGATAAAGTGTGGGACACGCTAGGTAGGTGTTAGAATATACTGTGCTGTTTCAAGCCCAAATCTAGCTAAACTAGGCTCGGTAAATAAACCAAAGCGTAGTTATAAGTTCTTGGACGTTTGATACATAGAGAAGGAGTAACGCGATAGTTGTGGCGTTTTGAAAAATCGGTATTCAGAGAGATATCTTTCGATTTTCGGACCATAACTGGATTGATATCCGCATCTATGAACATGAAGGTCAGGCAATCCTGCATTTGTAAAAACCAGTTTCCCTAAGTCAATTGTACAAGCCTCTACTGGATGAAATTTAGGCTAGTTCTAGCTAATTTCGACTCTTTGTTTAGCAAAGTAGATTGTTAATAAATCATGCCTTACTTATAACATTTCTATTTAATCAATTGATCCTCAACCATCAATCATGTCTCAATCAAATAAAGAGGCAAATATTATTCTTGCGCTTCAGGCCTATCAAAACAACCCAGAATTAGGTCTCCATCGCGCAGCTGAGATATACCAGGTCTCCTATGGTTCACTCTGGCGCCGAACCCATGGCATTTCTTCTCGATATGATACTACACCTAAGTCACGGAGACTATCTGATCTAGAGGAACAAGCTATTATTCGATTTATCCTCGACCTAGATTCGCGAGGGTTTCCCCCGCGACTGCGTGGTATTGAAGAAATGGCCAACCGATTGCTTGCTGATCGTGACGCATCACCTGTCTGCAAGCGCTGGGCCTCTAACTTTGTCAAGCGACATAAAGAGCTCAAGACATGTTTTCATCCGAGATATGACTACCAGAGGGCCAAATGTGAAGACCTAACTGTTATTCGCAATTGGTTCAGGCTTGTACAGAACGTAATTGCAAAGTATGGCATCCAATTAGATGATATCTGGAACTTTGATGAGACTGGCTTTATGATGGGCGTGATTTCAAGCGGTATAGTTGTCACTGGCTCAGAGAGACGAGGAAGACCAAAATAAATATAGCCTGGAAATCGGGAATGGGTTACAGCGATCCAAGCGATTAATGCAGAAGGCCGGGCAATCGATCCATTTATCGTGGTTGCAGGCCAATATCACCTTGCCAATTGGTACCAAGAAAGCAACCTCCCGGCCACTTGGGCCATTGCTACGACCCAAAATGGCTGGACGGATAATAAGACGGGTCTTGAGTGGCTAAAGCACTTTGATCGATGTACAACTAACCGATCAGTTGGTGGCTATCGTCTTCTAATCCTTGATGGCCACGAAAGCCACCATTCGGCCGACTTTGAGATATATTGTGAGGAGAACAATATAATCACACTCTGTATGCCACCTCATTCTTCCCACCTCCTTCAGCCCCTTGATGTCGGGTGCTTTGTACCGCTAAAAAAGGCATATGGTCGAGAAATAGACCATCTAATCAGAAGGTCTATCACCTATATTTCCAAGTCCGATTCTTTCCGGCTTTTTACGACGCTTTTCAAGCTGCTATAACTAAGGAAAATATCAAGGGAGGTTTTAGAGGAGCTGGACTAGTTCCTTTTGACCCGGAATAGGTGGTCTCAAAGCTTGATGTGCAGCTACGGACTCCAACGCCTGCCAAGGAGGTTACTAACCCCTCAACCCCTTGGGCATCTAAGACCCCACAGACTGTGCTTGAGGCTAGATCTCAGTCTGAATACCTTCAGAAACGAATTAGAAGACATAAAAGCTGCTCCCCAGAGTCAATTCTAGGAACTTTAAAGTCTCTTGCAAAGGGAACAACAGCAATAATGCATGAGAATACCTTATTACGAGCTCCTGCAGAATAGCGGGAGTATGACTATACGGGAATGTCAGGATCTAATTGATCAGATGGATGTAGATATGCAAGTACTGGCCGAATCATCGAGAAGTGGTGGTCAAGGAAGTTCGGCGCGACCGAGGGTTCGGCGCTGTGGAACTTGCGGCAAGACCGGGCATAATGCAAGGACCTGTCAGGAGGGTATTGAGGCCTCTGGTAATGAGTATGGTAATTAAATTTAATTAAATAGATTGTCTGTTGTATTTCTATTGTAATATTTATTTAGAAGGTTCAGATATTTGGTCCACTCGCTTGTCTGGTGCACTCGCTTATCATGTACGTTAGCGCATTTTCATTTTGTGTGTGTTTGCAAATCGGGTCTACTAAACTCGATTTCACCCATTATGGGTAGCGATTCTGCCGCGCAGCTAGGATAGGCTAGATATGAACAAGAAGTTGCATTTGTGGCCACAGACTTTTGTTTAACGTACTACGTCTGCAACTTTGCCGCTTCTGATCCTAAAAGTGATCTCTTTTGGGGTTCACCAGCCAAGGCGTGGAAAAAACTAGGATAGCCGGGCTTTCTATGCATGGATGCTGGAGTCGCAAAATGGACAATGAATGTGTATAATATAGGTCTACACATGCTCTAGTATAGAACTATCATCTGCCCGATGACTTGATACATGCGCTTGGCTTGGCCTCTGCAGCACAGGCTCGGGCGATGCAAAATGAAATGCGCATATGGGGCATGTATCATGTTTCGCAAGGTACCACGTAGCAATACAATCTGAGTGGAACGTATGCTCACACGCCAGGTGACGAATCATATCAGTGTCCTGAATATCCTCTAGGCAGATGGAACTGAATAGGGAGGTGAGTGATCAGCCAAGTGTTGCTTACAATTACTGAGGAGTCAAGAGGACGTACCATGTCATGTCCGAACTCAGCATCGCCCAAGAGACGTGCGCTCCGTCTGCAAGCTCCCGCCTCATCTCTTTGCTTGTTTTTGAGGGAGCAATAACATCTAGATGAGGCAAATCTCTGGCTTCAGTGCCAGTGGCTTCTGTCGATGCAGGTCCCGGGGAGCTGCTAGACCGTTCTGTGCCTGCAGTCCTGCCATATCTCATCAACTCGTATAATCTGTATTGCCATTAGCCGACTGAACAGGTATCAGTTTCCAATAACTAAGAACGACATAAGTTACCTGGGAATACATATGAGAAACAAAACCACCGCAACTAAAAGTGGCATTGTCATGATCAGGACCCATCCTGGTAGTGTATGGCTTGAATCCTGGTTATCAGTGTTCGAAGAAGCGGGAATAGTATTGTTTATTGCAGGCATGGTTTCTACGCGTACGGCGAATCAAAGGGTCTGTGCCCTTCAAGCAAGGGCACAAAGGCAGCCAACAGGGTTTATAACTTGGTGGGTACTGTTTAACCTGACCTTGCATTCTTAGTTCGGGTTAAAAGCGTGGTGGTGTGCTCTCGGCTGGATCCGCCCTATGACCTGACGGATATGGTCTGTACCATTGCCCCGCCATCTCGCCACATCATCATTGAGTGAGTCCCCCCCAAAAAAGACTGGTCTCGAATCTCCCGACCTAAGTGCCTCGTGCCCACAACAACTTAGTTCAATGGCTGGCATGTGCGAGAAACCCCACCTTTTTCTTCCAGATGAACACCAACTAATCAGAGTTTTACCATGTAGCCAGCCAGTGGTACTAAAAAGATGCGCCCAGAGAGGCATAATCATTGTCTATAACAAGACTTAAGACTCATCAGGTTGACTGGGGCAGCGTACTGACGTGAGCCAATGCGTTGGATAGAATCCAAAAGAACGCCTTGGCACTCAAAGATACAGGATGGTTAATCTGCTTTCTAAAGTTGCTTCATATGATCACGATTAGTGTGGTAAGGGTAAAGAAAGTTGGGGAAATCACAAAATCAAGTTCTTGTAACATGAAAGGCATAAGTTATGGTAAGGGAGATATGTCAGTCGCCCCGCGCATCAGAAACTGGACAAATTCATTTTTTCTCATTAAATACAACCTTTGTTTTCTTGATTTGTTCGAGCGCCAATCACAGTCGGTGGAGACCCTAGCCGGCTGATAGGTCAGGTTCGGAGTGAGAAAAACCACGCAGAGAGCACTAGACCTGGGATCCTGTCAATATTGATATCGAGTTGATGTAATAAAAATATCTTACCCAGTCGCTATGATAAACGCGTGACATACTTTCGCTGTCAAAGAAACTACATTCTTTCTTTATTTCTTTCTCCCCCTCCCCCGTAATAAAAGGGCCAATGGATTCCATCTTTCGAACTCATGTTATATATGATGGCCCTATGAAGCAAAGATTAGATCATCCCGACGCCCTCTTTTGGTAGCTGCTTTATTTCTTAATCCCAATCCCATTTCCCATTCTCAATCATCAGCAATTGCAAGAAAGATTTCTTACATTGCTTGACGTACCTGAGCCCTTTCAGTGTGCAACCTGCACTATCCTCCCCTTCGACTGCGAGGTTATACCATACATGGCTATATGAATATTCACACTGATTTTCTTATATTCATATTATATTCAACTTTTCTAGCAAAACACATATTCATATAACATATTCATGCATTTTCATGTAAGGGCTCAAGTGATGCCAGGCTAATTACTGCAGTGAAGTGAGAGGAATCGATTGATGTAGCTATATAGCCCGAAACCTTCTCAAACGCTGCCGTTTGACCTGTTCGCTATTAGATATCACCCTCTATAGCCTCTGGATCACATGGGAGGCCTATCCCGCCCTCAGCTGAGGGTCTAATATGCCCCTCTCGCAGCCAGTTGCCGATACACTCAATCTTCTCAATGCTCTCAATCAGCAATCGTAGCCTATCCCATCTAGCTGTGCGCCTAGCCACTGAAAAGGTCCGCTCTGGCTCTGCTGATTCTGCTGGTACAGACAGGATATCGATAGCCATACGGCTAAGCCGTGGGTACGCTGTACGAACGTCCTCACTACACCACCATTGAAGAGGCGTAGTATCCTCTGCAAGTGCGATAGGAGCCTCTGAGATAAAGCTATCGAAATCATCCTTGCCCCGTGCTCTCGCCATCGTCTTATTTCGCACCTCTAAGTGCATCTTTGAGAGCATCGTATCCTTCTTTCGCTTTAATAATGCAGGCACAGCCAAGGACTGCTCTGAGAGATGTATCTCGACATCGTAATTGTATTCTTCCTTCCAGAGACTACGGGCGGCGGCAAATGCGCCCTCGTGCCATTCCTCGGGCCAGCATTCTTCTATATAGCTCTTGCGTTTAGAAGGATCGAGAAGGAGGGCGGCGACATATACGGGGACATCCTCGGTCATAGTGTAATACTTATCGAGTATGAACCAGCACATGTCGATAGAGTGAATTATACGATCATCGCGATTGCTCGGCTGTGAGTAGTGGGCGTAGTTAGCTGATTAGCATGCCGTATACGCTATAGATAGAGCAGGAAGATGTAAAACTTAGCCATGTACCTTCCACTTTTCGCAGTGTCCTAGGAGAAGGTCCAGCAGCTCAAGTGACTGTGAGATTGATGCCATAGCGCCTTCAGCTTCCAACGTGGCCTCATAGAAAGGTTGAATGAACTCTAGCGTTCTTTCTAGCATTTCCCAATCCCTACTGCTAAGAGTATTGCCTTCGAGATCATTATCATGTTCAGCAGTAAACTGGATGATCTGTGGCTTTTTATTTAACGCAACAGTGATCACTCTATGCCATGAGGACCATCTCGTGATATTATCGATGCCTAGTTGCTTACCTACAGCATCGTACCACTGATCGTTGTGTAGAGCCGAGCTCCGTATATAGACTGCAAGAGCATGAAGCTTTGCTAGCGCTGGGATGCCTTGCCAGCCAGCGAAGCGCTCATCGTTGTTTCTGGCTTGCTGATGCGTAATTGCGGCTCGATTGCCTCTCGCCTTTATAGGTTTTCTCGTGGGCTGCTCCTGCCGCTCTTCCTGCTGTTGTTGTTGCTGCGTCGTGGTGTCCGAATGTGCCGCAATCTCCTCCGGACCCAGCTCATGTAATTGCTGTGAGAACTCCTCTAGCATAGTTGAGTCGGGGTCATCGGCAGAAGCTTCGAGAGCCGCTCTCAGAGCTTCTTTTCAGCGAGCGAGAAGGAATGCTTGTAAGGCGAGATTGATAATATGGCCGATGCAGCGGATTCTGCGGCGTTTGTGAGGGTACTCATCCTGTACTATAATTTAGTATAGGCTACAGCAGTATTAGCGGCCAAGCGTTAAATTTACACCTGATTTCGCCTCCAGAACCTTTGATAGCTTCTCTAAATAGGTGTAGCATTGTCGTCTATATAATAGCCGAGGTTTTGGGCAGTAATGTTGAATTTCCGTAGCATACGGGTGATTAACTCAGCCTGCGTAGTACCAGAATGGCTGTATTTGCACTCTGGCAGTCCTAGTAGTGCTTTCTGAAGCTTGAAGTCCTCATAGACCCATTGAACGCATACAGAGGGTACGCCATGGCGTTGTGGCGATGTCCAGAGATTAGAAGATATGTGTATCTTCGACTGCGTTGTTTGAAGTCTTTCGGCAAGCTGTGAGCTGTATAGCGAGTAGTTCGAGTTAATATAGCCCATAGCCTGCTTTCGACCATTGATGAGAAGGTCCCCGATGGCTGGATTACATGCCAGAGCCAGATCTCGCAGTTCGGAGTGCTCAACTGCCTCAATATAGGCTTGCTTATTAAAACAGTTGCGGAGAGCAGCCTGCGAAGGACAAGAGACGATATACGAATCGATAGCGCCAGATAAAACACCGAAGGCAAATGTACTAGTTAATTGAAATGGGAACAAATCATCTCATTGAATCATATGAACTATGTCTGGTCCTTGCCTTCTCACGCTCAACCTCTTCCAGGTCTATAGTCGCAATTTAAAAGTTTTTTTTTTTAGTTTTTTTTTGAAGCGCAATACTTGGCAACATTAGAGAAGTTTAAAGTCACATTGTATTTTCTCCCAAGATCATCTGATGGCCTCGAATAAAAATGATTTTCTTCTCAGATTATCCCTTTGAGTGCCACAGCCTTAGGCGGGGTCACGACAGGGGTATAGAGCCAATCAAGATAAATGAAACTAACGGTACTTTTCCACACATACTAGTTTGTATGATGGTAAAAGTCCCAGCAGTTTTGATTGTTACAAAGAGCTACCTTACAGACTTGGCAAATCTCTTATGAACTTCCGGTACCCTGCACGTACTAACCTTATGACTAAGCTAAGTGGGGCGAGTGACCCTCCTAAGGGCTGTGGCACTCAAAGGGATACGGTTACAAGGACAAGATTTCTACGACAAAGTTTCCATGCTATTCCCGCACTGTAAATCCCTCTCCTTGTGTGCATCAGAATACATGGTAGCCATCCCTTCTAACTCGATGATGCGATTCCTTGCCATATCCAATACTTGTCCTCTGCTCAGAACCTGGCCAATGTTGGCTGTCGTATCCCTGTCAGCAAGGCTACGCGCCTGTGCCACTGCAGAACTGTGAGAAGCCTCTCAAACTGCGTCTTGAGTCGGGCACGGTAGTGTTTCTCGACAAGGTTATGGCTTTCTCGGGTGTGTTCTGGATTGCTGGGAGCTGTGCCACGACGCTTGCGGTTCTTGGATTTGCGCAATGCTGATCGAAGTTGGAGTTGAACGTCGGGAACATGAAGTGAAATATCCTTGCTGGGGGGCTGTTGATTCGAGGGATTGCTCGCCTCTTCGGGAGGAGTCAACGGCCCACTCATCTCCCTCCTCAGCGGTTCTGTATTGGCATCGGGGCAGATATAGTCAAGATTCGTCTCAAAACTTGGCTGGCAGGCTATAGAGAGATCGGCTTCTAATAAGTCAGAAGGTCCAGATGACCCTAATGTGTTGGTAAACTACTCAGAAGCCAAATACTCATCCATGTCCGATATATGATTCTTGATAGTGGCTGTTGCTATGTCCATGTAATTGGGGCTCTATCTGTCAGGCTAAAATCAACTCACCCTGCCCCGATGAGCAATCAGGAGGCATCTGTAAACAACTATCAGTACACTGGCCATTCAAAGTCAGATTAGGCAAACGCGTAATGCCCAGATACCCCTCTATATTACCAATTGTAACTAGTGGTCTGTAAGAAACTTACTTGAAACTGGGATTTATCATACCCTTGGACAAGGGTGTCAAGTGTACCATCAATTTCCTCAGCAGCCATTTGGGCGTTATGGCCACTGGTTTAAGTCGGCTGGGAACTTTGATGAATCGTTCAAAAGGAATATCAGATGAATTACAATGTTTTGTCGTCACACTTTACGATATCATCCAGGAGCAACTGGCATTGTACAAATGAATGCTACCATTCTATCGTATGGCTTATCCTCGACGAGAATTCCAGGGCCAATAACCGACTACATATAAAGATAGTGGAGAATCGTATGTTCTATCGACTGATGTGAGCAAGTCCAGATCAATCGTATGCCTTGACGGTCGGGCACCTCCAAGGTTCCGGAACTTTGTCCACTTATTGATTAGTTATCAGAGTAAAGATAACCTCACGGAGGAACCAGGCTTGGCGGCCGACTCCGGGCCGGTCACTGGCTTGATGAACCAAGCCTGGTCTGGATGGCGGTCGAGACCGGTCCATCACTTTAGCTGGAGCATGGTGAGTCAGATGGAGTGTCATCAATACAACTTGAATGGGGGAGATTCCATTACTTGCTGCTAGCCTGTTAACTTTGATCGAACGTATTGGTAATAACTTTGGCAAAAACAGCTGAGCAGGCGGTGCATCTTAGCATGATATAACGAACTGGATTGCTGGAATTCGTACTGTATACGGCTTATCGCAAGGCATGCCGTGGTTCTTGGAAAGTGTCGTGAGAATTCGACCACTAAAAGCTCCTTTTCGAAACCGCCCACGTAATAATCATGTGATCGATGAAGAGGAGATGACCGGCAACATGGGACAGGCCGGATGCGCGTCAAGCTTTGCAAATGCACTTCTGGTCATCATCTGACTTGTATTGGCAAGATTCTGAATTCCTGAGCTATCAAGATTGACTATGATTACTCGGGTAGGGCCTTGAGACCGGCCCCCCTTAGCCCAACCCATTCCACACGTGGAGCCTGAGGGTCAGGCACGGGGGGTACGGTGACTAGGAAAAGGGTCGGTTGACTAGGGAAATTAAGCTACCTCATTTTTATATGTGCGCCCCACCAAATTAGATGTACTTCCTTTGCCACGCTACATGATTGTGACCGGACCAACCCCTCCATTTGCAACCCCCACCAAAAATACATATTGCCAAAACACCAAGCAACCATCACGACTATTCGGTATTTTCATCATCCTTTAGGACAACGAACTCGCCCTAACTGACTTCAATACTTCCCCCAACGACTACTTCATCATCTTCTTCGTCAATTTATTCCTCGTCATCTTCAACGATTCCAAAGCCGTCAGCTTCTAACGACATCTTCTTCCGATTAGAGCGGCGTTTTTCCTCATCTGCAACGAGGAATCCCAGTGCCTCCTTCACAGTATTGAAGTTATAGTCAAATAGAAGAAGGAATAGGGGATTCCAGTGAAATCTGAAGACCTTAATGACTTCCTGACTTCCTGATTCTACTGCCTGCTTTGCTCTCTCCTCGGATTGCTTCATTTTATCGTCAAGCTCGCGGTGAAGCCGGTATCTTAAGCCTAGCAACGCGGTTGGCTTCAGAAACTCTTGGTGTTGTGACTTTATATAGAAATCACCCGCCGTGAATATCTTCTTCTTCTGAGAATAGCTCGGCTGGCTGCTATGAAGGTCAGCAACCCGTAATAGCTTTAGACTTATTCTCAATTGCTTCCTGACTGCTGCAATCCATCGTCGTAGATAGATGACTTCGTCTTTTACTTCGTTATTGTGGAGGCGCGATTCCTCTGCTGCCTGACCGGGCAGTCGGTTATGCTGATCCTTTGCGACGCGAAGTCTGGCATCATAGACAGTAATTGGCCCGTAATTTGCTATAATCGTTGTCCCCTGATCCCGGGCAGAGCGTCTAAGGTTCTTCTCCTTAAGCAGGCGCATCTCCTGTGTCGCTGTAATGCCATTTAAAGCGAGAATTGAGTGCCTTTCACACCTTCTCATTAATATGTAACACTGAGGGAGTCAGGGGCGTGCCCGAGACCACTGAGCATTCGATCCTGAGGGCCACATATTCCTCGTACTGACGGTCTTCCGCAAATTCAGCTGTGGCGTGTCCATTTCGATCCAGTCGGCGTTGACATCAATCGAATCTCCTGATCGAAAGGAATCGAATGGTATAGCTCTCGAGATGATTAGGCTTCAGAAATCTCATCGGATTCGGAGTTGTTATCGCTGCTGTGAGTAGAAGATGACCCCAGTGATACGTAGCCGGGTAACGACTCCTCAGCTACCTCTAAAGATAGTGATGATAAGGGGTTGGTCATACGGTCGATCACGGCCGCGTGATTATAAGGATAGATGCCGGTCTTCTTCCAAGATGAGATGATAGTGCTTTTCTTAGCAGTCTTGCGGCGGATTTCCTGTAAATGAAACAGGAAGTCAGCTTTATTGAAGTCTGTAGCGCCATCTGCAATCTCACGAGAAAGGACCTCTTGATGCCAGTGCTTATATTAGCTAAATAGCCTAACATCTAGCGGCTGAAGAATATGCGTCAAGAGGGGAGGGAAAGGGAAGAGCTCTACGCCTGCATCTTGGGCTTTTTGGAAAAGCTCCTTGGTGAAATGATTCTCACAGCCATCTAGTAATATTGTTCTTTTTTGTGGATTCTTTTGAGGCCGGGTATGTCGTTCAAAGTGATCGAAAACTTCTAGCGCGGCGATATCGTCGACATAGCCTTTTGGTGTTGTGATAATCGTTGCGCCTTTTTCTAATGCATTATCAACCCACCGAGACGGTAACTGTACCCCCGGCATGATAACAAAGGCGGGAATAATAGCTCCTGTTTCTGATATCGACTCAATGACCGTGACGCTTATTGTCTCATGTGCATCGATCAAGATGGGCCGGTCAACAGCTCGAAAAGTCCGTACGATAATCCCGTTTCTAAGATATCCAATCTGGAAGCCTGTCTCATCGATGTTCCAAAGACCCTCATAATCTATGCCTTTTTGGTGTTATCATGCCACTTTTTAAACCACTCTTCGACATTTGCTCGGTCTTCCATCGCCTTTCTTTGTGCTTCAAGCATTGAAGTCTTCTATGAAAAACAGAAGAATGACGGCGTAAGAAGCGCCTTGTGTTGAATACTGGTGAAAATGAGACCGGCTAACCGGCTGACCGAACTACCGGTCAGAGAGCTGTCTCAGCACTGTAACAACCTCTTAGATAGGTCATTACTGAACAGATAGAAATAGGGTTCCAACCCAACTATCGGACAGAGAGGGGAGCACACACAATAGACCCCTATATCTGACACTATGATTAGATTTGCGATTACTATAGGTCGCCTAAAGCAGAGATAATAATACTACTTACCTACTAACTACCAAAATATATCTACTAATAACAGCTAACGTGGTTGATAAGCATGTGTCCCAAACAAGTATGTGTCAAACATTACGTGTATTCGGTTCATTGATGTGAATTGGTGTATTCATGTTGTGTTCTGTTGAAATCTACCCCTTGGAGGTTTTACCATTTCGGCTGTAATCTTAAAGTATCCCTGCTTGCACGTGAGACCCCAGCACCTGTTCAACAATATCTCCAAAAGGCACTGTCAGCCATCGACAACGGCGATGGTCTACCCGTTGCATCCCGAGGAGTTCGAGTTGCCCTCATTGGGGCTCTCACCCTCATCGTCAAAATGCAGAGCACGCCCGATCTTGGTCACGTCTACGAAGCAGTGAAAATCGGCCAAGTCGAAACAAAAGCCGCAGCCGAAAGCCTAGCGCATCACGTCAACAGCCTCAAAAATGAGCTCAACGAAACAAACACTAAAGCTCAACAAACCATGGAAGTAGTTCAACGTAATTCGGAAATTGCGATGGACGCAAAAACGGCCGCGAAAGAAGCCACGGAAATCGGTAAAGCAACAATGAAAATGATCAGAGATATGAAGCTCGTGAGCCAGCAAAACCATGCTAGCATCACGCCCACTTACGCCAACGTGATGGCGAGGGGAGGGCTGGCGACAAGCATACATAACCCACAGAACCAGAAAGCATCACCTGTCCAGACCGTACGCGAGATCATCATCAACATCAGAGACCCTGTCACTATAGCCAACATCAGAGCGATGAGTCCCCGTAGCCTCAAGTCACATGTAGACCTCGCAATCGCACAAAGCAGCAACGAACACATAGAGAAGATCAAGGTAGTATCCTCCAATCAGCTCAGGAGCGGTGACTTGAGCATCAAAACGGCCACTTCATCGGACATGGTAGCGCTTAGACAGTTTGCAGAAGACTGGGAACAAAGGATCGGAAACGGTGCCACTGTACGCATTCCGACGTATGGTGTCTTGGTACATGGTGTACGCACTAGTTCGATGGATATGGATAACTTGGAACTCATTAGAGATGGGTTATTGCAGGATAATAAGCCTTTCATACCAACTGCGGAGATCAAGTACATAGGCTGGCTGACGAGATCTTCGTCCTCTAAATCAGCATCTTCGGTCGTGGTCGAGTTCACACGACCGGAAGATGCGAATAAAGTTATTGATGGGGGCCTCATTTGGCAAGGCGAGGTGTTCCAATGCGAACTCTATGACAGACAGTGCCGCGTGAGACAATGCTTCCAGTGTCACAAATATGGCCACATAGGAACCCAGTGCAAGGCAACAATAACATGCGGCTACTGCGCGCAAGAGCATCCTACCCGGGATTGCCCAACCAAGAGCGATAGGGACGCACCACGGAAATGTGCGGCCTGCAACGGTGTACACGAAGCCTGGAATAACCAATGCCCTGTCAGGAAGCAGGAGGTCAATAAAGCCAAAGCGGCCTCTAAACTGCGGCCCAGATATCATCTAGAGCTAGAAAGCTTCGTCACCAGGATATCTACCGGAACCAGAACGCGGGAGCGGCAAAACAACACCAACACAATCACCAGGACAGGACGACCTATTTTGGAATCAGGCCGACCCCAGGACGCCAGTTCGACCCGGAGCAGGTCGCCTACCAAGAGGCTACAGAAAAGAGCGAACCCTGGCAGTGACCAGGTGGCGTCAGATAATCCCGATAACGAGATCGTCGTAAACATGGGGAGCCAGCGGCCAAGACGAACGGCAGCCGCTTCCAGGAGGGTCTTGGAAGCACTGGACGTCAACAGACAAACCACACAGCATGGTCAACAGATGGAAATCGACGACCAAGAATGTTAACACAAAATACTCTTACAATACTACAGTACAACGTCAGAAAATCCAAAGACACAGTCATGGCCACGCTCTTACGAGATCCCGACATAGGACGATACGACATCCTCGCTATCCAGGAGCCTTGGAAGAACCCATTCGACACGACAACTCACCACCCAGCTAAGGATCAATTTCACCTATGCTACCCAGACAAAGACCAAACCCTTCCAGCCAGGGTCTGCTTTTTCATCAACAAGAGACTCGATCACTCCAGGTGGCACTTTGAAGAGACAAACAGAGATCTCGGCTCACTAAACCTAAGACTCGGAACAGAAGAGGAGCAATGGATTATGGTTCACAATGTCTACAACCCGACACAAACCGCAACCGAAAGAGGGAGCACGCTACCCCTTCTCGGCAAAGCACTGGAACAATCATCCCAACATGAACAGATCATCATTGGCGACTTCAATCTACGCCACGAGCTGTGGGGAGGTGACCGGGTCCAGCGAGCGGATCCTAATGCTGCCGAGCTCATCACAATCATCGAAGATCACTGTCTCACGAGCAATCTTGTCCCAGGCACTATCACATATGAAGAGCGTGACGGAAGAACGACCATAGACCTATGCCTCACGACGGCGGGCCTGGTGGGCAGACTGATTCAGTGCGAAATCGAAACAAACATGGACCACGACTCTGACCACCTACCTATCGTCACCTCACTAGACCTGAATATTCTCAAAATGATGGCCAAGCCCCGGCGAAATTGGAAAGCCTTAGATGAAAAGACATTCACTCGCGTGCTGCAGCGGGAGCTTCCGCCACAGCAAAGACCAAGAACGAAGACAGCTCTGGATAGACATGTGGAGGAAGTGATGGTAGCCTTAACGGTAGCTGTCGAGGAAGCAGTACCGACGACGATTCCATCGTCTAGATCGAAATCAGGATGGAATGAAGAATGCGCCAAAGTACTGGCACAATCAAAACGACTCCGTCGGCAACACAGCTTATACCATACCGAAGAGACATGGGAAGCATACCGAACGGCGAGAAATCACAAAGGTAGAACCATCAAGAAAGCGCTCAGACAGAACCATCGCGAGAGGATAGAAGAAGTTTCTCAATCCCCAACAAACCTCTGGCGGGTAGCAACATGGGCCCGAAACAGACATAACCAAAGTCCGAATGTAACACCAGCACTGATTGATCCAGCCACAAAGCAACAAGCAAATACCCCAAACGAAAAAGCAGAGCTTCTCAGAAAGACCTTTTTTCCAGTGCCACCTGAAACCAATCTCGAAGACATAGAGAATGCCAACTACCCTGCTCCCATAACCATGCCACCGATAACTACGAGAGAGATAGAAGAAGCCATTGAAGAATCATCCCCATTCAAGGCTCCAGGACCAGACGGCATCGCGAACAAAGCACTCCAAATCGCCTCTCCCTGGATCAAGCACCATCTCACCAAGATCTTCAATCAGTCCCTCGCCCTTGGCTACTATCCGGAACACTTTCGACAATCCACAACGGTGGTCCTCAGGAAGCCAGGGAAAGACAACTATACCGTGCCAAAGGCCTACAGGCCAATCGCTCTATTAAACACTACAGGAAAGATCATGGAAGCGGTGATAGCAAAGAGGCTGAGCTACATCGCCGAGACTCATGGCTTGCTGCCCGATACCCATATGGGTGGAAGAAAGCTGCGATCAACAGAACACGCCCTTCACCTTATCATCGACAAGATATATGACGCCTGGAACACCGGGTCAGGCAAAGTGGCAAGTCTACTGCTTCTGGATGTATCAGGGGCGTTTGACAACATTTCACATGCACGCCTACTACACAATCTGCGGAAGAGAAAGATAGATGAAAGAACAGTCAAGTGGATCGGAAGCTTCCTGCGCCCAAGATTCACAACGCTATCAATTGATTGCTTCACATCTGAACCCTACAGATTGGAGACAGGAGAGCCACAGGGATCAAATCTATCACCGATCCTCTACCTCTTTTACAACGCGGATCTAATAGAAAAGTGCGGAGAATTAGAAGACACAATGACAACCGGCTTCATAGACGACGTGGCTATCCTGACCTGGGCAGACTCCACGAAAGAGACATGCAAAAAGCTACAAGAGGCACTCCACGTCGCAGAGAAGTGGGCGGCCACTCATGCATCTATCTTCGCGCCAGACAAGTTCCAGCTCACTCACTTCACGAGGACAAGAACAAGAATAGATGTAGAGGAACCCCTTCAGACAAGATGGGGCATGATCGAACCAAAGAAAACATGCAAGTACCTGGGCCTCATCATGGACTCCACCCTCACCTGGAAACAACACATAGACGAAGTACAACGCAAGGTCACCAAGACAGTCAACGCCCTAGGCAGCCTCGGCGGCTCAACTTGGGGTGTGACAATGCGAGAGATGCGCAAGATCTACAAAGGAGTGGCGGTGCCACAGATGATGTACGCCTGTTCTGCCTGGTCGAATGCAAACTGGAGAACCAGGGACAAGCCATATACTGAGCGAACACTGAGCAAGCTTCAAAGCCTACAGGCAAGAGCCTCCAGGGTGATCAGTGGGGCGTTCAAGGCAACGTCCATACCGGCCCTTGACATAGAAACATACCTTCTACCAGTCGAATTGCAGATCTTCAAGCACAATGTCAACGCTCTTGGAAGGATCGGCCCGGGTGATCATGGGCCCACGGAAGGGGAAACGAGAAGAAACAAGAAAAGCCCGAGAAGAGCTATCGAGCAGTCTATCACCGATCGCCAAGGGCCAAATATTCGGAGACAAGAATACATCACTCCTTACATAGTGCCCCCGTGGTGGCAAGGTCCACAGACGTTCATCGAAGCAAGCATAGAGGAAGCGCAAGCCAGACACGAGCAAATCATACAAGACGAGCTGGATGCAATACACATCTACACAGATGGTAGTGGCATCGACGGCAGCATCGGTGCTGCCGCGGTCTGCACCACTACCCAAGAAACAAAGAGTGCATATATGGGCGACGAGACAACCTCCACCGTCTACGCCGGTGAACTGCAGGGCATCAGCCTAGCCCTCCAGATCGCACAAGAAGACAGATCGAAAGGCAACAGAAGAAGCAAGGTCGCGATCTACACCGACAACCAGGCCGCTATTCGATCCACCGCCAGGCCCAAGGGCAAATCAGGCGCATACCTGCTCAAGAATATCACGCAACAGATCGACGAACTCCGAACACAAGACCTGAATACCGAGATCAGATGAGTCCCTGCGCATATAGGAATCCAAGGCAACGAAGACGCAGATCGAGCAGCAAAAGAAGCGACAGGTTGGAGAGAAGGCGGCCTCACAGGACCGAGAGCAGTAGAACCACAGCAATTATACCCACTTCGATCAACCATGAAGACATGGTCTCATAAAGAGACCATCAAATCATGGGAGACAAGCTGGGTATCCGAGACACGCGGCCGAGCATCCTTCAGGCACACGCCCAAACCTTCGCGCAAGGTCTTGGACCTGCACGATGGGCTCATCAAGAAGCGCAGCGCACTCCTCATGCAGCTGCGTACAGAGAAGATAGGCTTCAACGACTTCCTCTTCGGCCGAAGAGTACCAGGTATCACCAGCAACAGATGCCCCTGCGGATCGGATCGACAAACGGTAGCGCACGTCCTCTTACGCTGCCGTCGACACCGCCAACTCCGGGACCAGGAACTGGGACGACTCCGAGGACGCAACAATCTCCGGAAGCTACTGAACGAGCGCAATGCAGCCGCCAAGGCAATCAAGTTCATCGAACTGACTCAGATCCTTGGGCAATTTCTGGATCGAGACCTTAATAGACAAAGCTGAGCACTGGGGGGAGACTGTAGGTACGCGGTCGCGAAAGAGAGGTCTTCACAGCCCGAGAGAGCCTCGAATCAAGGATCCATTAGCATTAAACCACTGCGTACATGGGCCTGCCAGCAAATGTAAATAGTGGTTAGAGAGAGAAAAGCGGGAATTTTGGGAACAGCTGGCCAACGATGTTTGACGTTGGCGAAGTGGGGCACCGCGGAACAATACTGATCCGTGAGGCTTCGGCTGTTCGCCGGACCCCGTTATCCGGGCATAATCGTTTAGATGATTACAACCGAGTAGGATATAATCAAATCAATCAATCAAATCAAATTTATCACTTAAGGGATTGCTAGTACTTCTATTATAGGCTAAAATAGGTAGGATCCTAAGTATCTATGATTTAGCTCATTTTAATTGGTTGCACCACTCTCTCGTGACCTAGCCGGAGCTCCTCCACAATTGAAGGGATTAATTACTTATTTATAAAGATCCTAGTTAGTGAGGCTGAAAATTAAGATTGAAAATAGTCAGCTGCCAGCCACAGCGCATATCTATCCAATTACTCTTGTTGCAAAAGAGGGGTGCTGTATAGTATTTAATTAGCTCGTCTTACTCTGTAGAACTGCGATTCTTAACTCGTTCATCGCTGGCCGTTAGCCAAACTTTGTACCAGCCCCGGAACTTCCCGTATCGATTATCCAACGCTAGACACGCCCGCCTATTTGACAGGCTGTCTGGACATTAGAATCTAACTAGTACTTCCGCTAGCAATCGGCGGTTGACTTAGACTGGTGTCGATGTGTGTATAGACGAAGATCAAGCATGTGGAATCATCGAGCTAACCAATAATATCGGCGGTTCAAGATCGATTACGTATTAATATACCTTTACCTCCACGTCCCGTATCCACTAGATGACGGCAAGATGTGGTAGGCTCATGGTGGATCGAATACGAGCACACCATGCGTCTCACCCACCAGCGAATCCGAGCGCCCGAGACAGTTCCATTGAGCACTTCCCTCAATGACATTGGGCGTCATTTTGCCCGCAAAACGTCTGTCAAAGCTTATGTAATTGGATTATAATTGACTGCTTGCTTCAGTGGATTGACCCTTTCTTGCACCATCTTCCTCCCCGCTCTGCATTGCCGTTGCTGTGATCGCGGGTTGTTCATTTATCAACGCCACAGTCTGAGCTACAATATTCAGACTAGACTCAATATACATCTACCAGCAGTCTCTGTAATCGACCTAGTGACTACACAGCGGGCAGCATTTACTTGGCTATTGATCATGGCTTCGCAGCTGATCGCTGATTGGCAGCCCACAATCGATTCCTTTTGGGACAGATACCTCAGGTATAATGCTAGCCTCAGCGAGGCTGACCAGGCGATGGATAGAGACAGCATAACTATGGTACTCAAGCTTACTGGTCAGGGACACATCGAAGAAGCCATTATCGAATGCGGCCACATGTGGCAGAGAGAAAACGAACGCAGAGCTCCCAGCCTCAAGTTTGCACATGGCGGCTGCGACAATCACCCCGTCATCTGGATTCTGTCCAGGTTATACGGGTCAGTAAAGTATCCGGATCTGTGGGACACATGTGGAAACTACTGCGTCAATCCAGCTTTTCTGATCATGCAAGGAATGGCTCGGGACCTTCCAACTGATAGCCATGCACTGCTGAAGGCATTTGTCACCGTCACGGTATATTGGCTCAGTGTCAAGAACAATCTGATGATCACTGAAACCATGAAGTACGGGACGAGACTTCTCTCTCAAATAGAGGCCATCCCTAATTTTGACAGCCATGTTGCTGTCTCACTGCGGAACTCCTTGGCTGTTGCTTTTCTCCGGAGCCAGATCGATGGCCTGGGGAAACCAGGTATCGACTCAGACCCAGGATGGAACATTACTTGGACGCAGAGAGAGGCTATCATTCGTGCATTCCCGAACAGCAGAAACGAAGGTCTCTCTGATCTAGATGGGGAGATGCTACGATTATTCTATAGCTTTATCTACGTCGGTTTGCCACACCAGCTCGACGATAGCAAAGTGGTAGATGACATGATGCAGCTATATCGCGACCGCGAAGCCGTCTATAGCGAAAGGCATGAAACTTCTATGTCCTTTATTATACCCCTCCTCAGAGATCTCGTTCAACTCATGAGGAAGGTTCCCGGCCCTCTAGCTACTCAAGAAGAACACGGCTTTATTTACGACCTGGTAGATTTTTGTCTCGCAAATGGGAAGTACGATCAAGCTCAGGTTCTTGTCCAGGAGTTTATGGCAGTGCCCGGTAGGGTCATTCCCACAGATTCATCGACTAGCAGGGAGGAGTTTTCAAGTTGGCGTGCTCCCACCCGTTCTGTCCAGGCATTACTGGCACAGGAAGGAACCCCGGGGAGACATTACTACTGGGAAGACAGCCGACTGTACACAATATCAATTGGAAAGATTGAAATGTCCCCAGCATACCCAAAGGATCTTTTCCCCAAAGCCCCAGTCAAGGTCACAGCAACGCCAGGGGCAGGCCTTCAACTTGAGATATCAGACAAGTATCTGCATGATTGGAGTGGACGCAGTGATTCACAAGGACTGCACGACATTACACAGCGGGTGAAGCGTTCGGAGATATGGCATCTCTTGCAAAAACTTGAAATGATGAAAGACTGGAGAATTCTTCTGGGGTTGGATTCGCAGTCGCATCACCCGATGTGTCAAAGGAACCGGCATCCTGATTTTCAGGACTCTTTACCGCATGAAGAAGTTTGCAAGGACGATATGTATGGGAAGTCGCATGTTTTTTGGATCTTCAAGGAAGAGTTGATCGAGGCTACCTTGGCATGTTCCGAACACCACATGGCTGAAGAACCGCGGGACAATTTCTGACTTTGCAATCTAGGACATCAGAGAACCCTATACCTACGTATATCGATTCTTGAATGTTAGCGGCATCGGAGATCCAAGTTGGATGGCTTTGAAATTCCCGCAGAAGGATGGCACGGACGGGAACCGGCCATCTACCTGCCAGCACGGAACATGTTCCTATCCGAGAGAACTATCGTACGGATACAAGGGAAATATTCAACAGGACCTGGACATGGAGAAATTGAGAATGCAGTACGCTGTCAGCGACGGATTCGGGACAGAGGACAACAATGGAGCAAGCCCGACAATCAAATTGGCAGTCCCAGTGATTCCTTATGGCCATTTCGAGAGATCAAGATCTTACAGATGTGGAATGACATACAGGGAATACTTCGACATGCTGAAAGAAAATCTCTTGGGCGGTAAGCAATCCTCCGATCCGATTATTCACCGGCAGAAAGCGATTTTGCATAGTCAGCCAAAATCTATTCTTCCAGTCTGGGATCTGATTCGGTCAGAAGAGGTACGTCCTATTTTGCATCGGAGGCGATGGGTAGTTTTTCTAGAGCTGATTTGCGCTATAGACCTCTGATTCCAGCAAGGTAAACGACCTCGATCTTTCGTTCACCCAAGGCTTCTTCAATGGAATTCCATCGGGCACAGTTGTTCTCAATGCAACTGGGAACGAGCACTCCTACGGATTAGTGTCCACTGCCTGGCAGGAGTGGAAGACGTATATCCTTCACCCCGTTCCCAGCGAAGTTCTCACGAAAGCCAAGATCTCAAATATAGCGTCTTCTAACGTCCTTGGATACATAATGGGGAGCTAGACAACACAAGATCTCTCACAGCAGGCGGCAGGTATTCGTCTGCTGGTAATGGAAGCAGAGTTGAGATTACACGGACAACGCGTCAACTTCGCAATGAATCCTTGTCTGTACCTTGGAAATTCGAAGATATGTAAGAAGCACACAAAGTCCAGCAGCATCTTTTAGATCTTCATCCTGATAACTGTGACGCCATGTAGTATCAAGCTATGAACAACGCATCTTTTGCGGCCGTCTTAACCCTACCCTCTTCCGGTACGCCCCCCCCCCCCCCCCCCCAAA